>NW_028317659.1:0-43732 GCF_055824585.1 Amblyomma mixtum
GTCTTCAATCTCTAGTCTCCAGTCTCCAGTAAAATACAGTAAAATACACTAAAATACAGTCTCCAGTCTCCAGTCTCCAGTAAAATACAGTCTGCAGCAAAATACAGTAATATACAGTCTCCAGTCTCCAGTAAAATACAGTAAAATACAGTCTCCAGTCTCCAGTCTCCAGTAAAATACAGTAAAATACAGTCTCCAGTCTCCAGTAAAATACAGTAAAATACAGTCTCCAGTAAAATACAGTAAAATACAGTCTCCAGTCTCCAGTAATATACAGTCTCCAGTCTCCAGTAAAATACAGTAAAATACAGTCTCCAGTCTCCAGTAAAATACAGTAAAATACAGCCTCCAGTCTCCAGTCTCTAGTAAAATACAGTAAAATACAGTCTCCAGTCTTCAGAAAAATACAGTAAAATACAGTCTCCAGTCTCCAGTCTCCAGTAAAATACGGTCTCCAGTCTCCAGTAAAATACAGTAAAATACAGTCTCTAGTCTCCAGTAAAATACAGTAAAATACAGTCTCCAGTCTGCAGTAAAATACAGTAAAATACAGTCTCCAGCCTCCAGTCTCCGGTCTCCAGTAAAATACAGTAAAATACAGACTCTAGTCTCCAGTCTCCAGTAAAATACAGTAAAATACAGTCTCTAGTCTCCAGTTTCCATTAAAATACAGTAAAATACAGTAAAATACAGTCTCCAGTCTCCAGTAAAATACAGTAAAATACAGTCTCTTGTCTCCAGTCTCCAGTAAAATACAGTAAAATACAGTCTCCAGTCTCCAGTAAAATACAGTAAAATACAGTCTCCAGTCTCCAGTAAAATACAGTACTATACAGTAAAATACAGTGAAATACAGTCTCTAGTCTCCAGTAAAATACAGTAAAATACAGTCTCTACTCTTCAGTCTCCTGTAAAATACAGTAAAATACAGTAATATACAGTCCCTAGTCTCCAGTCTCCAGTAAAATACAGTAAAATACAGTAAAATACAGTCACCAGTCTCCAGTCTCCAGTAAAGTACAGTAAAATACAGTAAAACACAGTCTCCAGTCTCTAGTCTCCAGTCTCCAGTCTCCAGTAAAATACAGCAAAATACAGTCTCCAGTCTCTAGTCTCCAGTCTCCAGTAAAATACAGTAAAAAACAGTAAAATACAGTCTCCAGTCTCTAGTCTGCAGTCTCCAGTCTCCAGTAAAATGCAGTAAAATACAGTAAAATACAGTCTCCGGTCTCTAGTCTCCAGTCTCCAGTAAAATACAGTGAAATACAGTCTCCAATCTCTAGTCTCCAGTCTCCAGTAAAATACTGTAAAATACAGTCTCCAGTCTCCAGTAAAATACAGTAAAATACAGTCTCCAGTTTCCAGTAAAATACAGTCTCCAGTCTCCAGTAAGATACAGTAAAATACAGTCACTAGTCTCCAGTCTCCAGTCTCCAGTAAAATACAGTCTCCAGTCTCCAGTAAAATACAGTAAAATACAGTCTCCAGTAAAATACAGTAAAATACAGTCTCCAGTCTCCAGTAAAATACAGTAAAATACAGTAAGATACAGTCTCCAGTCGCCAGTAAAATACAGTAAAATACAGTCTCTAGTCTCCAGTCTCCAGTAAAATACAGTCTCTAGTCTCCAGTGTCCAGTAAAATACAGTACTATACAGTAAAATACAGTCTCTAGTATCCAGTCTCCAGTAAAATACAGTCAAATACAGTCTCTAGTCTCCAGTCTCCAGTCTCCAGTAAAATACAGTAAAATACAGTAAGATAGAGTAAAATACAGTCTCTAGTCTCCAGTCTCCAGTCTCCAGTAAAATACAGTAAATACAGTAAAATACAGTAAAATACAGTCTCCAGTCTCTAGTCTCCAGTCTCCAGTAAAATACAGCAAAATACAGTCTCCAGTCTCTAGTCTCCAGTCTCCAGTAAAATACAGTAAAAAACAGTAAAATACAGTCTCCAGTCTCTAGTCTCCAGTCTCCAGTAAAATACAGTAAAATACAGTAAATTGCAGTAAAATACAGTCTCCAGTCTCTAGCCTCCAGTCTCCAGTAAAATACAGTCTCCAATCTCTAGTCTCCAGTCTCCAGTAAAATACAGTAAAATACACTAAAATACAGTCTCCAGTCTCCAGTCTCCAGTAAAATACAGTCTGCAGCAAAATACAGTAATATACAGTCTCCAGTCTCCAGTAAAATACAGTAAAATACAGTCTCCGGTCTCCAGTAAAATACAGTAAAATACAGTCTCCAGTCTCCAGTAAAATACAGTAAAATACAGTCTCCAGTCTCCAGTAAAATACAGTAAAATACAGTCTCCAGTCTCCAGTAAAATACAGTAAAATACAGTCTCCAGTCTCCAGTAAAATACAGTAAAATACAGTCTCCAGTCTCCAGTAAAATACAGTAAAATAGTCACTAGTCTCCAGTCTCCAGTCTCCAGTAAAATACAGTAAAATACAGTCTCCAGTCTCCAGTAAAATAGTCTCCAGTCTCCAGTAAAATACAGTAAAATACAGTCTCCAGTAAAATACAGTAAAATACAGTCTCCAGTCTCCAGTAATATACAGTCTCCAGTCTCCAGTAAAATACAGTAAAATACAGTCTCCAGTCTCCAGTAAAATACAGTAAAATACAGTCTCCAGTCTCCAGTCTCTAGTAAAATACAGTAAAATACAGTCTCCAGCCTCCAGTAAAATACAGTAAAATACAGTCTCCAGTCTCCAGTAAAATACAGTAAAATACAGTCTCCAGTAAGATACAGTAAAATACAGTCACTAGTCTCCAGTCTCCAGTCTCCAGTAAAATACAGTAAAATACAGTCTCCAGTCTCCAGTAAAATACAGTAAAATAGTCTCCAGTAAAATACAGTAAAATACAGTCTCCAGTCTCCAGTAATATACAGTCTACAGTCTCCAGTAAAATACAGTAAAATACAGTCTCCAGTCTCTAGTAAAATACAGTAAAATACAGTCTCCAGTCTCCAGTCTCTAGTAAAATACACTAAAATACAGTCTCCAGTCTTCAGAAAAATACAGTAAAATACAGTCTCCAGTCTCCAGTCTCCAGTAAAATACGGTCTCCAGTCTCCAGTAAAATACAGTAAAATACAGTCTCTAGTCTGCAGTAAAATACAGTAAAATACAGTCTCCAGTCTGCAGTAAAATACAGTAAAATACAGTCTCCAGCCTCCAGTCTCCAATCTCCAGTAAAATACAGTAAAATACAGTCTCCAGTCTCCAGTAAAATACAGTAAAATACAGTCTCCAGTAAAATACAGTAAAAGACAGTCTCCAGTCTCCAGTAAATTACAGTAAAATACAGTCTCCAGTCTCCAGGCTGCAGTAAAATACAGTAAAATACAGTCTCTAGTCTCCAATCTCCAGTAAAATACAGTAAAATACAGTAAAATACAGTGTCTAGTCGCCAGTAAAATACAGTAAAATACAGTCTCTAGTCTCCAGTCTCCAGTAAAATACAGTAAATTCAGTAAAATACAGTCTCTAGTCTCCAGTCTCCAGTAAAATACAATAAAATACAGTCTCTAGTCTCCAGTCTCCAGTAAAATACAGTAAAATACAGTCTCTAGTCTCCAGTCTCCAGTAATATACATTAAAATACAGTAAAATACAGTAAAATACAGTAAAATACAGTCTCTAGTCTCCAGTCTCCAGTAAAATACAGTAATATACAGTCTCTAGTCTCCAGTCTCCAGTAAAATAGAGTAAGATACAGTCTCTAGTCTCCAGTCTCCAGTAAAATACAGTACTATACAGTAAAATACAGTAAAATACAGTAAAATACAGTCTCTAGTCTCCAGTCTCCAGTAAAATAAAGTAAAATACAGTAAAATATAGTACAATACAGTCTCTAGTCTCCAGACTCCAGTAAAATACAGTCTCTAGTCTCCAGTCTCCAGTCTCCAGTAAAATACAGTAAAATACAGTCTCCAGTCTCCAGTAAAATACAGTAAAATACAGTCTCCAGTCTCCAGTAAAATACAGTACTATACAGTAAAATACAGTAAAATACAGTCTCTAGTCTCCAGTCTCCAGTAAAATACTGTAAAATACAGTCTCTAGTCTCCAGTCTCCAGTAAAATACAGTAAAATACAGTTAAATACAGTCTCTAGTCTCCAGTCTCCAGTCTCCAGTAAAATACAGTAAAATACAGTCTCCAGTCTCCAGTAAAATACAGCAAAATACAGTCTCCAGTCGCTAGCCTCCAGTCTCCAGTAAAATACAGTAAAAAACAGTAAAATACAGTCTCCAGTCTCTAGTCTCCAGTCTCCAGTAAAATGCAGTAAAATACAGTAAAATACAGTCTCCTATCTCTAGTCTCCAGTCTCCAGTAAAATGCAGTAAAATACAGTAAAATATAGTCTCCAGTCTCCAGTAAAATACAGTAAAATACAGTCTCCAGTCTCCAGTAAAATACAGTAAGATACAGTCTCCAGTCTCCAGTAATATACAGTAAAATACAGTCTCCAGTCTCCAGTCTCCAGTAAAATACAGTAAAATACAGTCTCTAGTCTCCAGTAAAATACAGTAAAATACAGTCTCCAGTCTCCAGTAAAATATAGTAAAATACAGTCTCCAGTCTCCAGTAAAATACAGTAAAATACAGTCTCCAGTCTCCAGTAAAATACAGTAAAATACAGTCTCCAGTCTCCAGTAAGATACAGTAAAATACAGTCACTAGTCTCCAGTCTCCAGTAAAATACAGTAAAATACAGTCTCCAGTCTCCAATATAATAGTCTCCAGTCTCCAGTAAAATACAGTAAAATACAGCCTTCAGTCTCCAGTAATATACAGTCTCCAGTCTCCAGTAAAATACAGTAAAATACAGTCTCCAGTGTCCAGTAAAATACAGTAAAATACAGTCTCCAGTCTCCAGTCTCTAGTAAAATACAGTAAAATACTGTCTCAAGTCTTCAGTAAAATACAGTCTCCAGTCTCCTGTCTCCAGTAAAATACGGTCTCCAGTCTCCAGTAAAATACAGTATCTAGTCTCCAGTAAAATACAGTAAAATACAGTCTCCAGTCTGCAGTAAATTACAGTAAAATACAGTCTCCAGTCTCCAGGCTCCAGTAAAATACAGTAAAATACAGTCTCTAGTCTCCAGTCTCCAGTAAAATACAGTAAAATACAGTCTCTAGTCTCCAGTCTCCAGTAATATACAGTAAAATACAGTAAAATACAGTCTCTAGTCTCCAGTCTCCAGTAAAATACTGTAATATACAGTCTCTAGTCTCCAGTCTCTGGTCTCCAGTAAAATACAGTAAAATAGAGTCTCCAGTCTCCAGTAAAATACAGTAAAATACAGTCTCCAGTCTCCAGTAAAATACAGTAAAACACAGTCTCCAGTCTCCAGTAAATTACAGTAAAATACAGTCTCCAGTCTCCAAGCTCCAGTAAAATACAGTAAAATACAGTCTCTAGTCTCCAGTCTCCAGTAAAATACAGTAAAATACAGTAAATTACAGTGTCTAGTCTCCAGTAAAATACAGTAAATTCAGTAAAATACAGTCTCTAGTCTCCAGTCTCCAGTAAGATTCAATAAAATACAGTCTCTAGTCTCCAGTCTCCAGTAAAATACAGTAAAATACAGTCTCTAGTCTCCAGTCTCCAGTAATATACAGTAAAATACAGTCTCTAGTCTCCAGTCTCCAGTAAAATACAGTAATATACAGTCTCTAGTCTCCAGTCTCCAGTAAAATACAGTCTCTAGTCTGCAGTCTCCAGTAAAATACAGTACTATACAGTAAAATACAGTAAAATACAGTCTCAAGTCTCCAGTCTCCAGTAAAATACAGTAAAATACAGTAAAATACAGTCTCTAGTCTCCAGTCTCCAGTAAAATACAGTAAAATACAGTCTCTAGTCTCCAGTCTCCAGTCTCCAGTCTGGTTGGAAGTCAATGCAGTGCCTTGGATGCAGCGAAATGTGCTGGAAAAAAATTAATTGCGCTATCACAAAGCTCCCATAAAGGGTGCTGAAGGAGATAAGCAGCCAATAATAGTGGCATGCTCTGAAGGAGGACCTCTTGCTTAGGAAAGAACTGAACAGCCTAACTGCCTTGTGGAGCACATCAGCTGGCTCCTAGTCTTGTCTTGCCTGCAGCAAAATGGATGCGTGGTAAGAGATAAATGTGACCTTGTTTTATGTCTCAACGGTTTGGCACCTCCTGTGCCTAGCAAGAAACATTTGGTCCACCTCTTTGTTGCATTTCGCCTGTCAGCTAAGGGCTATAATTCCATAAGGGCTATCTTTGTTGCAGTTTTAATGCATTGATCCCTGCCGACACTTGCAGTTAGAACAGATGTCTACCTCCAGCATTTTGGCCAATGTGGGTTTTGCCGTGAGCAATACTTTCCAAATGGTGCAATGCTATATTAAGGGCACAGGCCTGCTCTGCTTTCTCGCTTCTATTAGCACATGCTTCTCATGACACTGGAAGAATCCATTTGCGACTAACTGCTGCCATCTCTGCCATGGTGCAATAGCAGTGGAAATGCCCATGAAGCAATGTAAAAATTGGCGAAGCTCATAGACTGAGAAGTCCTTTACACAACAAGGCT
Source organism: Amblyomma mixtum (assembly GCF_055824585.1). Taxonomy (NCBI): domain Eukaryota; kingdom Metazoa; phylum Arthropoda; class Arachnida; order Ixodida; family Ixodidae; genus Amblyomma; species Amblyomma mixtum. Next base: position 6,577 of record NW_028317659.1, read on the forward strand.
GCAGGTTCTGTGCTAGCTATCACACATAGAGCAGCTCCATTTCACCTAGGTGTTTGTCAGTGCATGGTGACATTTATGGCATTTAAATTAGGCTGGCAAGGAATAGAACATGAATTAGAAGTGTCCTGGAGGATAAAAACTGGTGGAAGTTTAGGAGCATAGTACAGAGTGTGTTGCTGCCTACTGTTAGCCTCATACTGTTCTTTATTGTACCTCAGTGCGCAAATGATATTATTGCGCCCAGGTTAACCCTGCTCTCACTGAAATTGTTGATTGCTTCAGTTTCAGCTACCCTGCTGAAGCTGATGTGCCTGGTGCTGGAGGTCCGACAGCAGCAGCGCGACTTAATGCAGCGGTTACAAAGGCTGGAGGATCACGTGCTGCTGCGGTCGGACCGGCAGCTGGAGCAGAGGACTCGGCCAGTGTCCCCCTCGCCACCGCCTCCCACCCTTGCACTGCCCGCATTCTCCCCCGAGGAGTAGGACACTGTGGAAGCTGCCGTCCAGGACGACAGCGTGGCTGCTGGACTGGTGATTTAATGTTTCTGATAATTCGTGTCTGGAAAAAATGAATGCCTACTAACGAATTGCATGCATAATGTAATTCCGAGGTTTGTGAAGAAATCTTGAGCTCCAAGAGTATTTGCATGCCGTGCTCTGTGAATAACATGCTCTTCATAGATATAATTCCTACTGTTGTGCTGGAGTTTGCTGTCACAGTGTGTTTTGTTAATGTAAATGTCTTGTTCATGAAAGTTGCTTGATGATATACACACTGGCTGTTTCAGTGAACATTTTCAGGAATTCCTAAGAATAGGGAGTTCAAAATAGAAGAAATATTTGCAGGTACACACGCACAGTTATGCAGTAAATTATGTCCACCACTGCTGAGAGATCGTTCCTCCAAAAAAAAATTGTTTTCCCATATCGAACTTGCGCTTCTTTAGGAATTTTTGAGAGTGTTCACTGGAACGCCCTGTCGATTCCTTGTGTGGTGAGATGTACTGTTGGAAGCAAAAGTGGTACGCAATGCCCAGCCGGTAGCAGAGCTTTCAAAGACTGCATCACGTGTCGGGACAGCTGTTAGGGGACTCTCTTTATCTGCTCTTTGGCTCCTATCAATTTGTTGGGCTCAGTAGCAGTGCTTACGGCAAGTGCCAGTTGTCACATCATGTTTCAGCCACGCAATGCAAAGAAAATGCCACCTGCGAGACTGCTGTCGCATCAGAGCGTTTAGGCGAGAAGGAGCGCTAAACAGCAAACCAAGCTACTGATGCTGGTTCTGTGCGAAGCATTGCACCTGTCACATCTTGTAGTAGCTTGGTATTTGGCGGTGCAGTCACAGGCTTTTTTGGGGCAGTTGCTCTCAGATGGTGTCACTCAATGTCATTCGATGTAGTTTTCCAGAGCTCTGCCGGTGGCCGGTCGTTGCATAACAGACTTGGTTCCAACAAATTTTTTTTCTCAGTCAAATATTTCTGTGATTACATTATTGTTTTACATCGATCAACAGCAAAAAAAAATCCCCTATGCTTTTGTTGCCTGTGGCTGCCTTTCTTCGTATGTGTCTCATAACGAGCCCCTCATTTTCCTTACATTTGTCATTTATTGTTGTGCTGTTTTAATTTAGTTCAGCAGTGGACTTTGTAGCTAACATTAAGGATGTAGTAAGGTCTGTTTTACAGGAAGCTGTGCTTTTGGTTAATATACTGTTGCATGAACTGCTGTGAACACAGCTGGAAGTTGGTCCTCTCTCAGCGCGTCTTTAATTTCGGCTAGGTTTCCCAAATAATGGGGCAGCTTTAACCCACCTCTTCCCTGTCTTTTGCTCACATTATGCACATTTCATTACTTAATCTGCTGCCAAAAACAAGCAACATCGTTTAATTAAATGTGGTTGCTAAGCACGCAGCTTTACTCAGGTGCTTGGGGATTTAAATAAGCGCCCTTTGTATAGCATTAATTAGACTGCTCAATTTCAGGGTAGTGAGCCCCGCCATGGTGGCTCAGTGGTTAGGGCACTCGACTGCTGAACCCAAAGACTCAGGTTCAAACCCAGCCGTGATGGCCAGTTTTCCATGGAGGCGAAAAGCAAGGCGCCCGTGTGCAGTGTGATGTCAGTGGCGCATGTTAAAGACCCCACGTGGTCGAAACTTCCGGAGCCCTCCACTATGGTGTCCCTCATCATAGCCTGAGTCACTTTGGAACTTTAAGTTCTACAAACCAAATCAATTTTAGCGTAACGGCTGTGCAGAGAAAACACATCCAGCACATAGATATCTGCAAAAAGCATTATAGTTATAATATAATAATGTCCAAGATGCAAAGCATAATGGGTAGGAGTTGGCCACCTTTGCTTAATCGCTAAAGTTTCCCTGCTCATAGTAAACTGGGAAAAAAAAGAATGTCCATATTGGTGGTGGTGCTTTCTGCTGGTAGCAACTAGTCAAGCTATTGTATCATACAGAAATTATGCATTATAAGTGTAGGTACTCGCATGGGCTGTTGACAGGTAGTCACACAATTGTCTTAGCTATTCGATTCTGCTAAACTAAATGAAATTATAATTGATGTTTGTGCCTAATAGCTTGTGCACCTGTGGTGTTTCTTTTCAGCGAAAGCAGCTGGTCCGCCTGGGGGGCAAGGGCCTGAGGGAGGTGGGCTCCAACATAATGACCGCCATCATGGGGGTGGCTGTACAGAGGATGTACAGCCTCCATGGCCGCAAGGGCAAGTGGTCATTTATTGCCCTGAAGTTATGCAAGGTGGCACAGGTATGTTGTTGCAGTAGCTTTTAAATGAATTTTAAAAGATGAGTTGAAGAACATGCACCAGGTTCTGCTGCGCTTTGTTTTCTTTTCTTCTTTTCAGTTGATACTTTACCAGTTTTCTTTTTCATTACAGGTGAATATTTTGTTACTGTTTTTATGGGGGTAGTCATCTGCAGTTTTCTTCCATGTGCATCTGAAGATATATGAGTCAGCAGATGCCTTTCAAAGAAAGCCCTCCCATCAGTCACATCCATCTCTTGTCATGGATCGTAGTCGTGCCTTGTATCTGCCAGCCATTTGTGCTCCCATATGTTAGTAGTGCAAAGTGGTCGACCGTGATGTCGCAGCAGCTTTATACAGTTGGTTAGAAGAGCTTTCATGTGGATTTTCTCCTCAAGTTGTATTTGGATACTGTAGTACTTTCATTTTGGCACGCACTTTGAGTTAACATGTACTTGTGGCCTTTTCTGTTTTCTCTGTTGCTGAAATAATCTTGATTTCTGTTAACGAGCAAACTTTTTCTGCTGGCCTAAAATGAACGCTTATCTTATGCAGATGCCATCTGTGAGAAGACGGGGGTGGATGTGGTGGAAGCGCAGGGGTTTATTAGGAAGTGGTTGCCAGGTTCGGTGGATCGTGGCGGCGGACGCAAAAGGCGTTTTGCCGAAGCGTTTCTGCCAAGTACCGCTGCCGGCCTGGCAACCACTGCGAGCCCCTGTGCTTCAGCCCCCAGCACAGTGCCCTCCCTTCCCCAAGCGGCCCCCACCTCCCAGAAATCCTCCTGCCGCGTGGCCCTGGCTCCTTCCCAAGGTCCCGCCTCCTGCGCGGCCCTCGCTGCCTCGCAGGACTCGCGCAACCGCGCGTCCCCAGCCACGGTGCCTAATTATTTAATAAATTGTTTCTCAGTTGGATTCTTTCGTTGCCTCGTTTTGTTGTGCATGTGTATAGAAGAGACGATTGCAGCTTTGCAATCCCAAAACCCATGGCTTTCCCAATGCGAACATTAACTGGAATGTGAATATTCGCTGAACTGGAAATGCAATGGCATAAACTTCGGGCAAGCGTTAGCAGAAAGGCTGAACAGTGGCTTAATTGTGGTATGTCAAGCCGGTGTTGGTAGAGCGGCTGAAAGTGGGTACAATAGCGGCATGAATGTCGGTTCAGTGTTGGTAGAGCTGCTGAACAGTGATCTGATAGTGGCATGAATGTCGGTTCAGTGTTGGTAGAGTGGCTGAAAGTGGGTACAATAGCGGCGTGAATGTCGGTTCAGTGTTGGTAGAGCGGCTGAACAGTGGTCTGAGAGTGGCATGAATGTCGGTTCAGTGTTGGTAGAGCGGCTGAACAGTGGTCTGTTAGTGGCATGAATGTCGGTTCAGTGTTGGTCCGAACATCAGGCCAAGGTTGGAAAAAGTAACTTTTTGCCCCAATGCCGACGTCGGTACGACTTTCGAGCCGGTTTTGACCAGCATTATGCCAGCGTCGGTCCATTGTTGGTGTGCTGCTTGGGGTATGGGAGTGCGACGTCCCAGTCTCGGTGATCAGAGGAGACGTACATGGCGAGCATGTCGGTGAGCGTCCGATTGAGTCGCTCAGTGAGGCCATTAGTTTGGGGGTGGTAAGCGGTCGTCAACTTGTGCTTAGTTGAGCACGCGCGAAGAATGTCGTTTACCACTGCGGAAAGGAAGGTGCGGCCACGGTCATTGAGCAGTTGGTGCGGTGGTCCATGATGAAGAATGACGTCCTGAAGAAAGTCGGCGACATCAGCGGCAGTAGTCGTGGGGAGCGCACGCGTTATCGCGTACCGGGTGGCATAATCTGTGGCGACTGCAACCCATCTGTTCCCAGAAGTGGACTCAGGAAATGGGCCGAGAAGATCCAAGCCGATACGGTAGAACGGCTCCGGAGGGATGTCAATGGGCTGAAGAAAGCCAGCGGGAGCAGATGCAGGGCGCTTGCGACGCTGACACTCATCGCAAGCACCAATGTAACGGCGCACTGAGCTGTAGAGGCCAGGCCAGAAGAACCGACGGCGGATGCGGTCGTACGTGCGAGTAACGCCTAGATGGCCAGCAGTCGGGAGGTCATGAAGTTCGTGGAGAACAACTGTTCGTAAGTACTTCGGGACGACGAGGAGAAGGTCAGGACCAGTTGGTTGAAGATTCCGGCGGTATAAAATACCATCAACGAGAGCAAAGCGGTTCAGTGAAGGGTCGGTTGGGGCGGATGTTAGGCGATCGATGATGGAGAGAAGCTCCGCATCCCGACGCTGTTCTTCGCCGATAGTTGTAAACGGAGTTACAGAGAACAGGTCAATGGTGCTTACGCTCGTCACAGTATTAGAGTGGGCAACAAGGTAACGAAAGAGACAGTCGGCATCTTTGTGCAATCGGCCAGACTTGTAGATCACAGCGTAGCCATATTCTAGGAGTCGTAGCGCCCAACGACCGAGGCGACCGATAGGATCTTTCAGAGAAGAAAGCCAGCACAGTGCGTGATGATCTGTCACAACTGTGAATGGCCTGCCATATAGGTAGGGACGAAATTTGCCAACAGCCCAGACGAGGGCCAAGCACTGTCTTTCGGTAATGGAGTAGTTCTTCTCGGAAGGGGATAGGAGACGGCTAACATAGGCAATTACACGATGTGTGCCGCATTGACGCTGGGAAAGGATTGCCCCGATGCCATGGCCACTAGCATCAGTACGGACTTCCGTAGGAGCGGACACATCGAAATGTGCCAAGACCGGTGCAGTGGTAAGCTTTCTTATAAGGTGGGGAAATGCTTGGTCTTTGGAGGACCCCCAGGAAAAACTAACATCCTTTTTAAGAAGATCGGTGAGCGGCTGAGCAATGTCGGCAAAATCTTGAATGAATCTACGAAAGTAAGAACGAAGGCCCAAAAAACTTCGGACGTCATTGCTCGAACGGGGTACTGGGAAGTCTTTTACTGCTCGGATCTTGTCTGGATCGGGACGAACCCCCGTAGCATCGACGACATGGCCTAATATATAGAGCTGGCGACGCGCGAAACGGCATTTTGAAGAGTTGAGCTGCAGCCCGGCATGGCGAAAGAGAGAAAGAACTTGTGAAAGGTGGCCCATGTGGGACGAAAACGAGGGCGAAAACACAATTACACCGTCTAAATAGCACAGGCAAGTGGACCACTTAAATCCTTGCAGCAAGGTGTCCGTCATGCGCTCGAAAGTTGCTGGGGCGTTACATAAGCCGAAAGGCATAACCTTAAACTGATATAAGCCATCAGGAGTAACAAACGCAGTCTTCTCCCGGTCCTGGTCATCCACAGCAATTTGCCAATAGCCAGATCGGAGGTCTATGGAGGAGAATAATTTGGCTCCGTAGACACAGTCTAAGGCATCGTAGATTCGAGGAAGCGGATAGACATCTTTTTTAGTGATCTTATTCAAGTGACGGTAATCCACACAAAAGCGCCACGAGCCATCTTTCTTCTTGACCAAGACGACGGGCGAAGCCCAAGGACTGTGAGAGGGCTCAATGATGTTCTTCTCCAGCATTTTTGCCACTTCCGCCTGGATTAGCTGTCGTTCTGCATGGGAGACCCGGTATGGTCGGCGGCGGATAGTAGGAGCATCGCCGGTGTCGATGCGGTGCGTAACGGTAAGAGCTTGGCCGAGGGCGCTGTTATGGAGGTCGAAGATGTCGGAATAGGACTCGAGAAGTGCACGCAGCTGACAAGATTGGGCAGGGAGCAAATCGGAGGGCATCATTGCCGTGATCGCGTCAGTCGAAGTAGGATCGTGAGCAGGGTCTGCAGGAGCTGATGCATGGGCAGTGTCCAATGGGGCAACTTGGCAGGAGCCAATAGGTGAGAACGTTGCCACGCATATGCCAGGTGGAAGGACTTGGGCTGAATAGCTGAAATTGATTAACGGAAGTGACACACTGTTTCCCCTGATTGTAGCGACAGTATGGGGCAGTGCAACGTTGCGGTGCAGCAAGACATCTGAAATAGGGGCAACTAAGTAGTCACCATCGGCGACTGATGAGGTAGGACGTAGGGTAACGAATAAGGCGGCTAGGGAGGGCAGAGAAACTTGGTCGGGCGAATACAGTCTGGGAGAAGGCAAGGGTTCAGTGCCAAGCGCCCTCTCACTTCGTCTGCCTCATCTTCTCTGAGTCGACACGTAGCAATACAGTCTCTAGTCTCCAGTAAAATACAGTGAAATACAGTCTCCAGTCTCTAGTCTCCAGTCTCCAGTAAAATACAGTAAAATACAGTCTCCAGTCTCTAGTCTCCAGTCTCCAGTAAAATACTGTCGTGTCCGGTCGCTGTGTTGAATGCAGCGAAAGACGCACACGGTACTTTAAGACTTCGTTTATTTAAAGCCGATGAGGGTGCGACCAGCGTCGACCGAGGCAGGAGCCGAACTGGCCGCCCGAAGAAAGGAGGGAGCGGAGAAGCGTCCACGGGAGGGAGTGGCTTCCCAGAACAGGAGGAGGGTGCGGGGGCGCACCGTGGGGGGGCATCTGGCGACAGCGTGCGACGAAAGGCAAGTGGTCGTTAGGAGGAGGATGCGAGTGGTCGTTAGGAGGAGGATGCGGGGGCGCACACACACAAAAGCAATAAGGGGACACAACACTTCCTTCCCCCTTAGAAAGTTGCCTGGTATCGTGCAGGGGGTCGGCGCTCACGCGTGGAGGCGCGCTGGCTTTGTGCGCTCGGGGGAGAAACACTTGTAGGCTGGCTGTTGTTCGCTGTGTCTCCTAGGTCTGTCCTGGGCGAAGTCTCTTCTTCCGGGAAGAGGTGCCAGGCTATGTGGGAAGATGGTGCACGTGTTCTCTCCGCTGGCGGACAGCTCTCAGACGGCGTCGTAAATCTACGCAGCTGGTTGAGATGTCGGCGTGCTACTGTGCCATGTATGTTGACGAGCCAAGAGCGCAGGCCTATGCGTCTGACAATTGTAGCTTCCTCCCAGCGTGGCTTTTTCAGAAACTGTCGGGCGAGGACGCGCTGCCCCTCATTAAGCGTGCCGCAGCGCGGAATTGCTTTTTCTTCCCGGAACGTCTCTGCCTTTGGCTCGGGGAGGATGGCTGTGAGCTGGGTTCGCATTTCACGCTCGAACATCATTTTCGAGGGGGTCTCGCCTGTTGTGCTCTGAACCGTCGTGTGCTGCTTGAAGAGAAAGCGCGCAAGGCGGCGCTGCAGCGAGCCTGTCTGATCTCTTTCAAGGGCGCGTTTTAGCTCGGCTACGTAGCGCTCGGCTTGTCCGTTTGTCGCTGGGTGGTAGGGGGCCGATGTAACTGATGAGATCCCGTTGTCGCGATAAAACTTGAGGATCTCCGCAGACACAAACGGTGTTCCGTTGTCCGACACTACCTTGCGCGGCAGGCCGAACGTTGCAAATAGTGATCGGAGGTTGTCAATGACTGCTGCCGAAGTCGTCTGTCCCATTTGCCTTATCTCAAGCCACTTTGTGTAGGCATCTACGACCACAAGGAAAGTGCAGCCCTCAATTGGTCCTGCAAAATCAATGTGCAGTGTGTGCCATGGTGTGTCTGGCTTTTCCCATTCTGGGACAGGAGCTTTCGGCGGGGCGCTCCGGCTGCTCTGGCAAGGCTTGCATTCTCGCACCACTGTTTCGATGTCGTTGTCAATGCCAGGCCACCACATGTAGCTTCTGGCACACTTTTTCATTGCAACGATGCCCCGATGTCCGGCGTGGATGAGAGACATAGCTTGTGCGCGTAGTTCTCTCGGCATCACAACTCGGGACCCAAATATGATGCAGCCGCGATGGGTGCTCAACTCTGTAGCTCGCCTGCGGTAAGCGTCGAAGTTGTCCCCTTTGAGTTTATGCACGTTGCCTTGTTGAACAGCTGTGTAAACTAGCCGGAGAGCTGCGCACTTCTGCGTAGATGCTGCAACTGTGCCTGCTGTAAGCGGAGGTTCTGGCAGTGCTTCGAACATCAGAACGTCTCCTGGTGGAAATGGTTCGTCAACAGTTGCGTCTAGTGGCAGACGGCTTAGCGCATCGGCGTTTTGATGTTTACTCCCATTGCGGTAGACCAGAGCGTAGTCGTACGCTGAGAGTTTGATGCACCAACGTGTCATTCGCGGAGACAAAGTTGGTGGCATAGGCCTTTGTGGTCCCAGAATGCCCAATAGCGGTCGGTGATCGGTTATAAAGGTCACCTTCCGGCCGGCAATGTACTGGTGAAAATGTGTCGCCGCGTAGACGATGGCTAGCCCTTCTTTGTCAAGTTGCGCGTAGTTGCGTTCTGCTTGCGACAACGTACGTGAGGCGAAGGCGATGGGAGCTTCCCTTCCTTGCTCGTCAGTTTGCGATAGAACCGCGCCGACTCCGTACGGTGATGCGTCGCAAGCCAAAAGCAGAGGCTTCCTTTCGTCGTAGTGGCGGAGGACTGTACATCTTCGAATCAGGTCTTTCAGGGCATCGAATGACTGCTGATGGCGTGGCGACCATGTCCATGTCACATCTTTCCGAAGGAGTTGGTATAAGTCGTTGGCCACGGTAGCTCTTTGTTCCAAGAACCGGTCGTAGAACGTCAAGAGTCCGAGAAAAGCCTGTAGCTCCTGCTTGTTTGTTGGAGCTCGTGCTTCTGTGATCGCTCGCACTTTGTCCTCGGTAGGGTGAATGCCTTCCGCATCAATTCGGTGTCCCAGAAATTGCACCTCTGGCACCGCAAAACAGCACTTCGATTTGCTTATGCACAAATTAGCGTTTGCTAGCCTTTCGAGAACGAGCTCTAGGCGCACTGCATGCTCTTCAGTGGAAGTGCCACTGATGATGACATCGTCAAAGTAGACACAAACTCCTGGGATGCCCTGAAGCACTGTCTCCATGAATTTTTGAAATATGGCCGGGGCTGCAGCTACGCCAAAAGGCAGTCGCTTGACTTTGTACAAGCCTTTCAGTGTGTTAATTGCCAATAATTCAGCAGTTGACTCGCTCACCTTCAGCTGCTGATACGCCTGGGTGAGGTCCAATGTGCTGAAGACTCTTGCGCCACGTAGTACACTAAATACTTCTTCAGGTGTCGGTAGCGGGTAAGAGGACGCTTTAGTCGCAAGATTGACGGTGCTCCGGTAGTCTCCGCAGAGGCGTATGGTTCCGTTCTTCTTGCGAACTACGACAAGTGGTGTGGCCCATTCTGAATGCTGCGTCGGCTCGATGACACCTTGCTGCTCCAGTTTGTCCAACTCTTTTTCAACTGAATCTCGGAGAGCAAACGGCACCGGCCTGGCCTTCAGAAATTTGGGTTGCGCGTTGTCCAACAACTCCAGTGTGACCGGGGGCCCTTCGTTTCCTGGAATCTCTTCCGAGAATACTCTTTCGTATTTCTCTTGCAGTTGCTCAACCATGTTCTGGCTCGGCGTCTGGTGTATGCCGCATATCATCACGCCTAGTGGAGAAAACCAGTTTCTCCCTAGAAGGCTTGATCCTGTGCCCTTCACAACAAGCAGAGGTAGCGTATGGGTCTGGCCGTTGTAGTTAACCTGCACGTTGGCAGAGCCCAATAGTGGCAGATTCTGTCCTGACCACGTTCGCAGGTGCGTGTCGTCTTGTTGCAGGGCGGGTGCGTCAGATGGCCATGAAGTTCGGAATGTGTCCTCACTGATCAGAGTACAGGCTGCGCCGGAGTCCACCTCGAACTTAATCAGCTGGTGATGTACGCTTACTTCTGTAAAAATCTTCGGTCGCGTGCCGAGATTCATGGTGTTCAGGTCGTACAACACAGATGGTGTTGCTGATGTTGTTCCATGGAGATCAGATAGCGGCGTATTCTCTGAGGCGTTGACGCTGTGATTAGGCTGGGAAGGTGACTTTATCTTGGCAAGTCTCCGTTTCGTAATGCATGCTCTTTCGATATGCCCTCGCTTGTGGCAAAAATTACACGTGGCTGACTGGAATCGACATCCCTGGGGGTTGTGTTGGTCGTCACACCGCCAGCAGCGTTGTGCCTTTTTGACCGATTTTACAACAACAGAAGGCTTGCGCACCTGGTTGCTTGTCTGGTGTACCGGCTCGGTGTTCCGGCGAATCCCTCTCTGCTGGTGACCGGCGCTCTCCGCTCGAACGGCGATGTCGTAAGCTTTGCTGAATGTGAGGTCCTTCTCAGCGAACAGGCGCTGCTGCAGTGACTCGTCACTCAGTCCGCACACAAATCTGTCGCGTAACATCACGTCCAAGGGAAGCATGGTGGTGTTAGCAGAAGAAGCTGCATCTCCCTCCTGCCCGGTAGCTGTTGTCGACAGCGTTCCAAAATTGCAGTCGGCAGCGAGCGTCTTGAGCGCGGCTACGTAGGCGCTCACAGTTTCTCCTCCCAGTTGATCTCGTCGTTGGAAGCGAGCCCGGCTGTAGACCTCGGATGGCCTTGGGTCGTAGTGCTTTTGCAGCGCTCTTACGATGTCGTCGTAAGACACTGCCGCTGGTGTGCTTGGCTGAATAAGGGCGCAGACAGTATCGTAGGTCTGCTCCCCGCACAGCGTCAGCAGGCTGGCCCTCTTCAAGGCTGGGTCTGTGATGTTGTTAGCTTCAAGGTAGAACTGAAGGCGTCCAACCCACGATGACCACGATGAGCCGTTGAATTCTGGTATCTGATTGGGAAACCCTCGCGTAGCCATGGCTTGTCAATAGCGTTGCGTAGCGCGGGTCGAATCCACTTTCTCGTCGCCACTGTCGTGTCTGGTCGCTGTGTTGAATGCAGCGAAAGACGCACACGGTACTTTAAGACTTCGTTTATTTAAAGCCGATGAGGGTGCGACCAGCGTCGACCGAGGCAGGAGCCGAACTGGCCGCCCGAAGAAAGGAGGGAGCGGAGAAGCGTCCACGGGAGGGAGTGGCTTCCCAGAACAGGAGGAGGGTGCGGGGGCGCACCGTGGGGGGCATCTGGCGACAGCGTGCGACGAAAGGCAAGTGGTCGTTAGGAGGAGGATGCGAGTGGTCGTTAGGAGGAGGATGCGGGGGCGCACACACACAAAAGCAATAAGGGGACACAACAAATACAGTAAAATACAGTATAATACAGTCTCCAGTCTCCAGTAAAATACAGTAAAATGCAGTATCCAGTCTCCAGTAAAATACAGTAAAATACAGTCTCCAGTCTCCAGTAAAATACAGTCTCCAGTCTCCAGTAAAATACAGTAAAATACAGTCTCCAGTCTCCAGTAAAATACAGTAAAATACAGTCTCCAGTCTCCAGTAAAATACAGTAAAATACAGTCTCCAGTCTCCAGTAAAATACAGTAAAATACAGTTTCCAGTCTCCAGTAAAATACAGTAAAATACAGTCTTTAGTCTCCAGTCACCAGTCTCCAGTAAAATACAGTAAAATACCGTAAAATACAGTCTCTAGTCTCCAGTCACCAGTAAAATACAGTAAAATACAGTCTCTAGTCTCCAGTCTCCAGTAAAATACATTAAAATACAGTAAAATAGTCTCTAGTCTCCAGTCTCCAGTAAAATACAGTCTCTAGTCTCCAGTCTCCATTCTCCAGTACAATACAGTAAAATACAGTAAAATACAGGAAAATACAGTCTCTAGTCTCCAGTCTCCAGTAAAATACACTAAAATACAGTAAAATACAGTAAAATACAGTCTCTAGTCTGCAGTCTCCAGTCTCCAGTAAAATACAGTAAAATACAGTCTCCAGTCTCTAGTAAAATACAGTCTCCAGTCTCCAGAAAAAAAACAGTAAAATACAGTCTCCAGTCTCCAGTAAAATACAGTAAAATAGTCTCCAGTCTCCAGTAAAATACAGTAAAATACAGTCTCCTGTGTGCAGTAAAATACAGTAAAATACAGTCTCCAGTCTCCAGTAAAATACAGTCTCCAGTCTCCAGTAAAATACAGTAAAATACAGTCTCCAGTAAAATACAGTCTCTAGTCTCCAGTAAAATACAGTAAAATACAGTCTCCAGTCTCCAGTAAAATACAGTAAAATACAGTCTCCAGTCTCCAGTAAAATACAGTAAAATACAGTCTCCAGTCTCCAGTAAAATACAGTAAAATACAGTCTCCAGTAAAATACAGTAAAATACAGTCTCCAGTCTCCAGTAAGATACAGTAAAATACAGTCTCTAGTCACCAGTCTCCAGTCTCCAGTAAAATACAGTAAAATACAGTCTCCAGTAAAATACAGTCCCCAGTCTCCAGTAAAATACAGTAAAATACAGTCTCCAGTCTCCAGTCTCCAGTAAAATACAGTAAAATACAGTCTCCAGTCTCCAGTAAAATACAGTCTCCAGTCTCCAGTAAAATACAGTCTCCAGTCTCCAGTAAAATACAGTCTCTAGTCTCCAGTAAAATACAGTAAAATACAGTCTCCAGTTTGCAGTAAAATACAGTAAAATACAGTCTCCAGTCTCCAGCCTCCAGTAAAATACAGTAAAATACAGTCTCCAGTCTCCAGTAAAATACAGTAAAATACAGTCTCCAGTAAAATACAGTAAAATACAGTGTCTAGTCTCCAGTAAAATACAGTAAAATACAGTCTGTAGTCTCCAGTAAAATACAGTAAAATACAGTCTCCAGTCTCCAGTAAAATACAGTAAAATACAGTCTCTAGTCTCCAGTCTCCAGTAAAATACAGTAAAATACAGTCTCTAGTCTCCAGTCCCCAGTAATATACAGTAAAATACAGTAAAATACAGTAAAATACAGTCTCCAGTCTCCAGTAAAATACAGTAAAATACAGTAATATACAGTCTCTAGTCTCCAGTCTCCAGTAAAATAGAGTAAAATACAGTCTCTAGTCTCCAGTCTCCAGTAAAATAGAGTAAAATAAAGTCTCTAGTCTGCAGTCTCCAGTAAAATACAGTAAAATACAGTAAAATACTGTTACGTGGCAGGAGGCGTTCACACCCCGCAGAACACTGGTGCACTCACACTGAACACAACACAAGCATAGGGCGCACCGGACGCCAAGACATAGGCCACTGCACAGGATTCAGAGCCCGAGCACGCGCCAAGCACCCTCTCACTTCGTCTGCCTCATCTTCTCTGAGTCGACCCGTAGCATGACCCCCGGGCGTGAAGCACCGTCGCGGTGCGGCTCAGCGAGTGTCAGAAGAGGGTAGGTGGTAGGGCTTAAGGCGCGACACGTGCACAATATCGGAGGGTGGAGTACGGGAATTGCACTCGGGGAAGGCAGGCTCAATCTCGTATGTGACGGCTGTGACTTGGCGCAGCACGCGATACGGGCCCACATATCGAGAAAGAAGCTTTTCCGTGAGCCCTACACGGCGAGAAGGCAGCCAGAGCAATACAAGGGACCCAGGCAAGAAGGCACTGTCCAGGTGGCGGCGGTTATAGTGCTCTTGCTGAGAAGCTTGGGAGGATTGCAAGCGGGAACGGGCGACTTGGCGAGCATGGTCAGCATGGGCAATGGCTTCACGGGCGTATTCAGAATGTGCGGGAGGAGACGTTCGATACAATGTATCAAGCGGCAGTTGAGGCTCACGGCCGTACAAGAGGTAAAACGGAGAGTATCCGGCAGTGTCGTGGCGGGAGGAGTTATATGCAAATGTAACGTATGGGAGTGTGACGTCCCAGTCTCGGTGATCAGAGGAGACGTACATGGCGAGCATGTCGGTGAGCGTCCGATTGAGTCGCTCAGTGAGGCCATTAGTTTGGGGGTGGTAAGCGGTCGTCAACTTGTGCTTAGTTGAGCACGCGCGAAGAATGTCGTTTACCACTGCGGAAAGGAAGGTGCGGCCACGGTCATTGAGCACTTGGTGGGGTGGTCCATGATGAAGAATGACGTCCTGAAGAAAGTCGGCGACATCAGCGGCAGTAGTCGTGGGGAGCGCACGCGTTATCGCGTACCGGGTGGCATAATCTGTGGCGACTGCAACCCATCTGTTCCCAGAAGTGGACTCAGGAAATGGGCCGAGAAGGTCCAAGCCGATACGGTAGAACGGCTACGGAGGGATGTCAATGGGCTGAAGAAAGCCAGCGGGAGCAGATGCAGGGCGCTTGCGACGCTGACACTCATCGCAAGCACCAACGTAACGGCGCACTGAGCTGTAGAGGCCAGGGCAGAAGAACCGACGGCGGATGCGGTCGTATGTGCAAGTTACGCCTAGATGGCCAGCAGTCGGGAGGTCATGAAGTTCGTGGAGAACAACTGTTCGTAAGTACTTCGGGACGACGAGGAGAAGGTCAGGACCAGTTGGTTGAAGATTCCGGCGGTATAAAATACCATCAACGAGAGCAAAGCGGTTCAGTGAAGGGTCGGTTGGGGCGGACGTTAGGCGATCGATGATGGAGAGAAGCTCCGCATCCCGACGCTGTTCTTCGCCGATAGTTGTAAACGGAGTTACAGAGAACAGGTCAATGGTGCTTGCGCTCGTCACAGTATTAGAGTGGGCAACAAGGTAAAGAGAGACAGTCGGCATCTTTGTGCAATCGGCCAGACTTGTAGATCACAGCGTAGTCATATTCTAGGAGTCGTAGCGCCCAACGACCGAGGCGACCGATAGGATCCTTCAGAGAAGAAAGCCAGCACAGTGCGTGATGATCTGTCACAACTGTGAATGGCCTGCCATATAGGTAGGGACGAAATTTGCCAACAGCCCAGACGAGGGCCAAGCACTCTCTTTCGGTAATGGAGTAGTTCTTCTCGGAAGGGGATAGGAGACGGCTAGCATAGGCAATTACACGATGTGTGCCGCATTGACGCTGGGAAAGGATTGCCCCGATGCCATGGCCACTAGCATCAGTACGGACTTCGTAGGAGCGGACACATGGAAATGTGCCAAGACCGGTGCAGTGGTAAGCTTTCTTATAAGGTGGGCAAATGCTTGGTCTTGGGAGGACCCCCAGGAAAAACTAACATCCTTTTAAGAAGATCGGTGAGCGGCTGAGCAATGTCGGCAAAATCTTGAATGAATCTACGAAAGTAAGAACAAAGGCCCAAAAAACTTCGGACGTCATTGCTCGAACGGGGTACTGGGAAGTCTTTTACTGCTCGGATCTTGTCTGGATCGGGACGAACCCCCGTAGCATCAACAACATGGCCTAATATATTGAGCTGGCGACGCGCGAAACGGCATTTTGAAGAGTTGAGCTGCAGGACAGCATTGCGAAAGAGGGAAAGAACTTGTGAAAGGTGGCCCATGTGGGACGAAAACGAGGGCGAAAACACAATTACGTCGTCTAAATAGCACAGGCAAGTGGACCACTTAAATCCTTGCAGCAAGGAGTCCATCATGCGCTCGAAAGTTGCTGGGCGTTACATAAGCCGAAAGGCATAACCTTAAACTGATATAAGCCATCAGGAGTAACAAACGCAGTCTTCTCCCGGTCCTGGTCATCCACAGCAATTTGCCAATAGCCAGATCGGAGGTCTATGGAGGAGAATAATTTGGCTCCGTAGACACAGTCTAAGGCATCGTTGATTCGAGGAAGCGGATAGACATCTTTTTAGTGATCTTATTCAAGTGACGGTATTCCACACAAAAGCGCCACGAGCCATCTTTCTTCTTGACCAAGACGACGGGCGAAGCCCAAGGACTGTGAGAGGGCTCAATGATGTTCTTCTCCAGCATTTTTGCCACTTCCGCCTGGATTACCTGTCGTTCTGCATGGGAGACCCGGTATGGTCGGCGGCGGATAGTAGGAGCATCGCCGGTGTCGATGCGGTGCGTAACGGTAAGAGCTTGGCCGAGGGCGCTGTTATGGAGGTCGAAGATGTCGGAATAGGACTCGAGAAGTGCACGCAGCTGACAAGATTGGGCAGGGAGCAAATCGGAGGGCATCATTGCCGTGATCGCGTCAGTCGAAGTAGGATTGTGAGCAGGGTCTGCAGGAGCTGATGCATGGGCAGTGTCCAATGGGGCAACATGGCAGGAGCCAATAGGTGAGAACGTTGCCACGCATATGCCAGGTGGAAGGACTTGGGCTGAATAGCTGAAATTGATTAACGGAAGTGACACACTGTTTCCCCTGATTGTAGCGACAGTATGGGGCAGTGCAACGTTTTGGTGCAGCAAGACATCTAAAATAGGGGCAACTAAGTAGTCACCATCGGCGACTGATGAGGTAGGATGTAGGGTAACGAATAAGGCGGCTAGGGAGGGCAGAGAAACTTGGTCGGGCGAATACAGTCTGGGAGAAGGCAAGGGTTCAGCGCCAAGCGCCCTCTCACTTCGTCTGCCTCATCTTCTCTGAGTCGACCCGTAGCAATACAGTCTCTAGTCTCCAGTAAAATACAGTAAAATACAGTCTCCAGTCTCTAGTCTTCAGTCTCCAGTAAAATACAGTAAAATACAGTCTCCAGTCTCTAGTCTCCAGTCTCCAGTAAAATACAGTAAAATACAGTATAATACAGTCTCCAGTCTCTAGTCTCCAGTCTCCAGTCTCCAGTAAAATACAGTTAAATATAGTAAAATACAGTCTCCAGTCTCTAGTCTCTAGTCCCCAGTCTCCAGTAAATTACAGTAAAATACAGTAAAATACAGTCTCCAGTCTCCAGTAAAATACAGTAAAATACAGTCTCCAGTCTCCAGTAAAATACAGTAAAATACAGTCTCCAGTCTCCAGTAAAATACAGTCTCCAGTCTCCAGTAAAATACAGTAAAATACAGTCTCCAGTCTCCAGTAAAATACAGTAAAATACAGTCTCCAGTCTCCAGTAAAATACAGTAAAATACAGTCTCCAGTAAAATACAGTAAAATACAGTCTCCAGTTTCCAGTCTCCAGTAAAATACAGTAAAATACAGTCTCTAGTCTCCAGTCACCAGTCTCCAGTAAAATACAGTAAAATACCGTAAAATACAGTCTCTAGTCTCCAGTCTCCAGTAAAATACAGTAAAATACAGTCTCTACTCTCCAGTCTCCAGTAAAATACAGTCTCTAGTCTCCAGTCTCCAGTAAAATACATTAAAATACAGTAAAATAGTCTCTAGTCTCCAGTCTCCAGTAAAATACAGTAAAATACAGTCTCTAGTCTCCAGTCTCCATTCTCCAGTACAATACAGTAAAATACAGTAAAACACAGGAAAATACAGTCTCTAGTCTCCAGTCTCCAGTAAAATACACTAAAATACAGTAAAATACAGTAAAATACAGTCTCTAGTCTGCAGTCTCCAGTCTCCAGTAAAATGCAGTAAAATACAGTCTCCAGTCTCCAGTAAGATACAGTAAAATACAGTCTCTAGTCTCCAGTCTCCAGTCTCCAGTAAAATACAGTAAAATTCAGTCTCCAGTAAAATACTGTCCCCAGTCTCCGGTAAAATACAGTAAAATACAGTCTCCAGTCTCCAGTAAAATACAGTAAAATACAGTCTCCAGTAAAATACAGTAAAATACAGTCTCCAGTCTCCAGTAAAATAAAGTATCCAGTCTCCAGTAAAATACAGTAAAATACAGTCTCCAGTCTCCAGTAAAATACAGTAAAATACAGTCTCCAGTCTCCAGTAAAATATAGTAAAATACAGTCTCCAGTCTCCAGTAAAATACAGTCTCTAGTCTCCAGTAAAATACAGTAAAATACAGTCTCCAGTCTGCAGTAAAATACAGTAAAATACAGTCTCCAGTCTCCAGTAAGATACAGTAAAATACAGTCTCCAGTCTCCAGTAAAATACAGTAAAATACAGTCTCCAGTCTCCAGTAAAATACAGTAAAATACAGTGTCTAGTCTCCAGTAAAATACAGTAAAATACAGTCTGTAGTCTCCAGTCTCCAGCAAAATACAGTAAAATACAGTCTCCAGTCTCCAGTAAAATACAGTAAAATACAGTCTCTAGTCTCCAGTCTCCAGTAAAATACAGTAAAATACAGTCTCTAGTCTCCAGTCTCCAGTAAAATACAGTAAAATACAGTAATATACAGTCACTAGTCTCCAGTCTCCAGTAAAATAGAGTAAAATAAAGTCTCTAGTCTGCAGTCTCCAGTAAACTGTTCTCCAGTAAAATACAGTAAAATACCGTAAAATACAGTAAAATACAGTCTCCAGTCTCCAGTAAAATACAGTAAAATACAGTCTCTAGTCTTCAGTCTCCAGTCTCCAGTAAAATACAGTAAAATATGGTAAAATACAGTCTCTAGTCTCCAGTCTCCAGTAAAATACAGTAAAATACAGTAAAATGCAGTAAAATAGTCTCTAGTTTCCAGTCTCCAGTCTCCAGTAAAATACAGTAAAATACAGTCCCTAGTCTCCAGTCTCCAGTAAAATACAGTAAAATACATTAAAATACAGTAAAATACAGTCTCTAGTCTAAAGTCTCCAGTCTCCAGTAAAATACAGTAAAATACAGTCTCCAGTCTCCAGTAAAATACAGTAAAATACAGTCTCCAGTTTCTAGTCTCCAGTCTCCAGTAAAATACAGTAAAATACGGTCTCCAGTCTCTAGTCTCCAGTCTCCAGTAAGATACAGTAAAATAGTCTCCAGTCTCCAGTCTCTAGTCTCCAGTCTCCAGTAAAATACAGTAAAATACAGTCTCCAGTCTCTAGTCTCCAGTAAAATACAGTAAAATACAGTCTCCAGTCTCTAGTCTCCAGTCTCCAGTCTCCAGTAAAATACAGTAAAATACAGTCTCCAGTCTCTAGTCTCCAGTCTCCAGTCTCTAGTAAAATACAGTAAAATACAGTCTCCAGTAAAATACAGTAAAATACAGTAAAATACAGTCTCCAGTCTCCAGTAAAATACAGTAAAATAGTCTCCAGTCTTTAGTCTCCAGTCTCCAGTCTCCAGTAAAATATAGTAAAATACAGTAAAATACAGTCTCTAGTCTCCCGTTTCCAGTAAAATACAGTAAAATACAGTCTCCAGTCTCTAGTCTCCAGTCTCCAGTAAAATACAGTAAAATACAGTAAAATACAGTCTCCAATTTCTAGTCTCCAGTCTCCAGTAAAATACAGTAAAATACAGTCTCCAGTCTCTAGTCTCCAGTGTCCAGTAAAATACAGTAAAATACAGTCTCCAGTCTCCAGTAAAATACAGTAAAATACAGTCTCCAGACTCCACTAAAATACAGTAAAATACAGTCTCCAGTCTCCAGTAAAATACAGTAAAATACAGTCTCCAGTTTCCAGTAAAATACAGTAAAATACAGTCTCCAGTCTCCAGTAAAATACAGTAAAATAGTCTCCAGTCTCCAGTAAAATACAGTAAAATACAGTCTCTAGTCTCCAGTCTCCAGTAAAATATAGTAAAATACAGTAAAATACAGTGTCTAGTCTCCAGTAAAATACAGTAAAATACAGTCTCTAGTCTCCAGTCTCCAGTAAAATACAGTAAAATACAGTGTCTAGTCTCCAGTAAAATACAGTAAAATACAGTCTCTAGTCTCCAGTCTCCAGTAAAATACAATAAAATACAGTCTCTAGTCTCCGGTCTCCAGTAAAATACAGTAAAATAGAGTAAAATACAGTCTCTAGTCTCCAGTCTCTAGTAAAATACAGTAAAATACAGTAAAATACAGACTCTAGACACCAGTCTCCAGTAAAATACATTAAAATACAGTAAAATACAGTCTCTAGTCTCCAGTCTCCAATAAAATACAGCAAAATACAGTAAAATAGTCTCCAGTCTCCAGTAAAATACAGTAAAATACAGTCTCTAGTCTCCAGTCTCCAGTAAAATACAGTAAAATACAGTCTCTAGTCTCCAGTTGCCAGTAAAATACAGTAAAATACTGTTACGTGGCAGGAGGCGTTCACACCCCACAGAACACTGGTGCACTCACACTGAACACAACACAAGCATAGGGCGCACCGGACGCCAAGACATAGGCCACTGCACAGGATTCAGAGCCCGAGCACGCGCCAAGCGCCCTCTCACTTCGTCTGCCTCATCTTCTCTGAGTCGACCCGTAGCATGACCCCCGGGCGTGAAAGCACCGTCGCGGTACAGCTCAGCGAGTATCAGAAGAGGGTAGGTGGTAGGGCTTAAGGCGCGACACGTGCACACTATCGGAGGGTGGAGTACGGGAATTGCACTCGGGGAAGGCAGGCTCAATCTCGTATGTGACGGCTGTGACTTGGCGCAGCACGCGATACGGGCCCACATATCGAGAAAGAAGCTTTTCCGAGAGCCCTACACGGCGAGAAGGCACCCAGAGCAATACAAGGGACACAGGCAAGAAGGCACTGTCCAGGTGGCGGCGGTTATAGTGCTCTTGCTGAGAAGCTTGGGAGGATTGCAAGCGGGAACGGGCGACTTGGCGAGCATGGTCAGCATGGGCAATGGCTTCACGGGCGTATTCAGAATGTGCGGGAGGAGACGTTCGATACAATGTATCAAGCGGCAGTTGAGGCTCACGGCCGTACAAGAGGTAAAACGGAGAGTATCCGGCAGTGTCGTGGCGGGAGGAGTTATATGCAAATGTAACGTATGGGAGTGTGACGTCCCAGTCTCGGTGATCAGAGGAGACGTACATGGCGAGCATGTCGGTGAGCGTCCGATTGAGTCGCTCAGTGAGGCCATTAGTTTGGGGGTGGTAAGCGGTCGTCAACTTGTGCTTAGTTGAGCACGCGCGAAGAATGTCGTTTACCACTGCGGAAAGGAAGGTGCGGCCACGGTCATTGAGCACTTGGTGGGGTGGTCCATGATGAAGAATGACGTCCTGAAGAAAGTCGGCGACATCAGCGGCAGTAGTCGTGGGGAGCGCACGCGTTATCGCGTACCGGGTGGCATAATCTGTGGCGACTGCAACCCATCTGTTCCCAGAAGTGGACTCAGGAAATGGGCCGAGAAGGTCCAAGCCGATACGGTAGAACGGCTACGGAGGGATGTCAATGGGCTGAAGAAAGCCAGCGGGAGCAGATGCAGGGCGCTTGCGACGCTGACACTCATCGCAAGCACCAACGTAACGGCGCACTGAGCTGTAGAGGCCAGGTCAGAAGAACCGACGGCGGATGCGGTCGTATGTGCAAGTTACGCCTAGATGGCCAGCAGTCGGGAGGTCATGAAGTTCGTGGAGAACAACTGTTCGTAAGTACTTCGGGACGACGAGGAGAAGGTCAGGACCAGTTGGTTGAAGATTCCGGCGGTATAAAATACCATCAACGAGAGCAAAGCGGTTCAGTGAAGGGTCGGTTGGGGCGGACGTTAGGCGATCGATGATGGAGAGAAGCTCCGCATCCCGACGCTGTTCTTCGCCGATAGTTGTAAACGGAGTTACAGAGAACAGGTCAATGGTGCTTGCGCTCGTCACAGTATTAGAGTGGGCAACAAGGTAAAGAGAGACAGTCGGCATCTTTGTGCAATCGGCCAGACTTGTAGATCACAGCGTAGTCATATTCTAGGAGTCGTAGCGCCCAACGACCGAGGCGACCGATAGGATCCTTCAGAGAAGAAAGCCAGCACAGTGCGTGATGATCTGTCACAACTGTGAATGGCCTGCCATATAGGTAGGGACGAAATTTGCCAACAGCCCAGACGAGGGCCAAGCACTCTCTTTCGGTAATGGAGTAGTTCTTCTCGGAAGGGGGATAGGAGACGGCTAGCATAGGCAATTACACGATGTGTGCCGCATTGACGCTGGGAAAGGATTGCCCCGATGCCATGGCCACTAGCATCAGTACGGACTTCGTAGGAGCGGACACATGGAAATGTGCCAAGACCGGTGCAGTGGTAAGCTTTCTTATAAGGTGGGCAAATGCTTGGTCTTGGGAGGACCCCCAGGAAAAACTAACATCCTTTTAAGAAGATCGGTGAGCGGCTGAGCAATGTCGGCAAAATCTTGAATGAATCTACGAAAGTAAGAACAAAGGCCCAAAAAACTTCGGACGTCATTGCTCGAACGGGGTACTGGGAAGTCTTTTACTGCTCGGATCTTGTCTGGATCGGGACGAACCCCCGTAGCATCAACAACATGGCCTAATATATTGAGCTGGCGACGCGCGAAACGGCATTTTGAAGAGTTGAGCTGCAGGACAGCATTGCGAAAGAGGGAAAGAACTTGTGAAAGGTGGCCCATGTGGGACGAAAACGAGGGCGAAAACACAATTACGTCGTCTAAATAGCACAGGCAAGTGGACCACTTAAATCCTTGCAGCAAGGAGTCCATCATGCGCTCGAAAGTTGCTGGGCGTTACATAAGCCGAAAGGCATAACCTTAAACTGATATAAGCCATCAGGAGTAACAAACGCAGTCTTCTCCCGGTCCTGGTCATCCACAGCAATTTGCCAATAGCCAGATCGGAGGTCTATGGAGGAGAATAATTTGGCTCCGTAGACACAGTCTAAGGCATCGTTGATTCGAGGAAGCGGATAGACATCTTTTTAGTGATCTTATTCAAGTGACGGTATTCCACACAAAAGCGCCACGAGCCATCTTTCTTCTTGACCAAGACGACGGGCGAAGCCCAAGGACTGTGAGAGGGCTCAATGATGTTCTTCTCCAGCATTTTTGCCACTTCCGCCTGGATTACCTGTCGTTCTGCATGGGAGACCCGGTATGGTCGGCGGCGGATAGTAGGAGCATCGCCGGTGTCGATGCGGTGCGTAACGGTAAGAGCTTGGCCGAGGGCGCTGTTATGGAGGTCGAAGATGTCGGAATAGGACTCGAGAAGTGCACGCAGCTGACAAGATTGGGCAGGGAGCAAATCGGAGGGCATCATTGCCGTGATCGCGTCAGTCGAAGTAGGATCGTGAGCAGGGTCTGCAGGAGCTGATGCATGGGCAGTGTCCAATGGGGCAACATGGCAGGAGCCAATAGGTGAGAACGTTGCCACGCATATGCCAGGTGGAAGGACTTGGGCTGAATAGCTGAAATTGATTAACGGAAGTGACACACTGTTTCCCCTGATTGTAGCGACAGTATGGGGCAGTGCAACGTTTTGGTGCAGCAAGACATCTAAAATAGGGGCAACTAAGTAGTCACCATCGGCGACTGATGAGGTAGGATGTAGGGTAACGAATAAGGCGGCTAGGGAGGGCAGAGAAACTTGGTCGGGCGAATACAGTCTGGGAGAAGGCAAGGGTTCAGCGCCAAGCGCCCTCTCACTTCGTCTGCCTCATCTTCTCTGAGTCGACCCGTAGCAATACAGTCTCTAGTCTCCAGTAAAATACAGTAAAATACAGTCTCCAGTCTCTAGTCTTCAGTCTCCAGTAAAATACAGTAAAATACAGTCTCCAGTCTCTAGTCTCCAGTCTCCAGTAAAATACAGTAAAATACAGTATAATACAGTCTCCAGTCTCTAGTCTCCAGTCTCCAGTCTCCAGTAAAATACAGTTAAATATAGTAAAATACAGTCTCCAGTCTCTAGTCTCTAGTCCCCAGTCTCCAGTAAATTACAGTAAAATACAGTAAAATACAGTCTCCAGTCTCCAGTAAAATACAGTAAAATACAGTCTCCAGTCTCCAGTAAAATACAGTAAAATACAGTCTCCAGTCTCCAGTAAAATACAGTAAAATACAGTCTCCAGTCTCCAGTAAAATACAGTAAAATACAGTCTCCAGTCTCCAGTAAAATACAGTAAAATACAGTCTCCAGTAAAATACAGTAAAATACAGTCTCCAGTTTCCAGTCTCCAGTAAAATACAGTAAAATACAGTCTCTAGTCTCCAGTCACCAGTCTCCAGTAAAATACAGTAAAATACCGTAAAATACAGTCTCTAGTCTCCAGTCTCCAGTAAAATACAGTAAAATACAGTCTCTACTCTCCAGTCTCCAGTAAAATACAGTCTCTAGTCTCCAGTCTCCAGTAAAATACATTAAAATACAGTAAAATAGTCTCTAGTCTCCAGTCTCCAGTAAAATACAGTAAAATACAGTCTCTAGTCTCCAGTCTCCATTCTCCAGTACAATACAGTAAAATACAGTAAAACACAGGAAAATACAGTCTCTAGTCTCCAGTCTCCAGTAAAATACACTAAAATACAGTAAAATACAGTAAAATACAGTCTCTAGTCTGCAGTCTCCAGTCTCCAGTAAAATGCAGTAAAATACAGTCTCCAGTCTCCAGTAAGATACAGTAAAATACAGTCTCTAGTCTCCAGTCTCCAGTCTCCAGTAAAATACAGTAAAATTCAGTCTCCAGTAAAATACTGTCCCCAGTCTCCGGTAAAATACAGTAAAATACAGTCTCCAGTCTCCAGTAAAATACAGTAAAATACAGTCTCCAGTAAAATACAGTAAAATACAGTCTCCAGTCTCCAGTAAAATAAACTATCCAGTCTCCAGTAAAATACAGTAAAATACAGTCTCCAGTCTCCAGTAAAATACAGTAAAATACAGTCTCCAGTCTCCAGTAAAATATAGTAAAATACAGTCTCCAGTCTCCAGTAAAATACAGTCTCTAGTCTCCAGTAAAATACAGTAAAATACAGTCTCCAGTCTGCAGTAAAATACAGTAAAATACAGTCTCCAGTCTCCAGTCTCCAGTAAAATACAGTAAAATACAGTCTCCAGTCTCCAGTAAAATACAGTAAAATACAGTCTCCAGTCTCCAGTAAAATACAGTAAAATACAGTGTCTAGTCTCCAGTAAAATACAGTAAAATACAGTCTGTAGTCTCCAGTCTCCAGCAAAATACAGTAAAATACAGTCTCCAGTCTCCAGTAAAATACAGTAAAATACAGTCTCTAGTCTCCAGTCTCCAGTAAAATACAGTAAAATACAGTCTCTAGTCTCCAGTCTCCAGTAAAATACAGTAAAATACAGTAATATACAGTCACTAGTCTCCAGTCTCCAGTAAAATAGAGTAAAATAAAGTCTCTAGTCTGCAGTCTCCAGTAAACTGTTCTCCAGTAAAATACAGTAAAATACCGTAAAATACAGTAAAATACAGTCTCCAGTCTCCAGTAAAATACAGTAAAATACAGTCTCTAGTCTTCAGCCTCCAGTCTCCAGTAAAATACAGTAAAATATGGTAAAATACAGTCTCTAGTCTCCAGTCTCCAGTAAAATACAGTAAAATACAGTAAAATGCAGTAAAATACAGTCTCTAGTTTCCAGTCTCCAGTCTCCAGTAAAATACAGTAAAATACAGTCCCTAGTCTTCAGTCTCCAGTAAAATACAGTAAAATACATTAAAATACAGTAAAATACAGTCTCTAGTCTAAAGTCTCCAGTCTCCAGTAAAATACAGTAAAATACAGTCTCCAGTCTCCAGTAAAATACAGTAAAATACAGTCTCCAGTTTCTAGTCTCCAGTCTCCAGTAAAATACAGTAAAATACGGTCTCCAGTCTCTAGTCTCCAGTCTCCAGTAAGATACAGTAAAATAGTCTCCAGTCTCCAGTCTCTAGTCTCCAGTCTCCAGTAAAATACAGTAAAATACAGTCTCCAGTCTCTAGTCTCCAGTAAAATACAGTAAAATACAGTCTCCAGTCTCTAGTCTCCAGTCTCCAGTCTCCAGTAAAATACAGTAAAATACAGTCTCCAGTCTCTAGTCTCCAGTCTCCAGTCTCTAGTAAAATACAGTAAAATACAGTCTCCAGTAAAATACAGTAAAATACAGTAAAATACAGTCTCCAGTCTCCAGTAAAATACAGTAAAATAGTCTCCAGTCTTTAGTCTCCAGTCTCCAGTCTCCAGTAAAATATAGTAAAATACAGTAAAATACAGTCTCTAGTCTCCCGTTTCCAGTAAAATACAGTAAAATACAGTCTCCAGTCTCTAGTCTCCAGTCTCCAGTAAAATACAGTAAAATACAGTAAAATACAGTCTCCAATTTCTAGTCTCCAGTCTCCAGTAAAATACAGTAAAATACAGTCTCCAGTCTCTAGTCTCCAGTGTCCAGTAAAATACAGTAAAATACAGTCTCCAGTCTCCAGTAAAATACAGTAAAATACAGTCTCCAGACTCCACTAAAATACAGTAAAATACAGTCTCTAGTCTCCCGTTTCCAGTAAAATACAGTAAAATACAGTCTCCAGTCTCTAGTCTCCAGTCTCCAGTAAAATACAGTAAAATACAGTAAAATACAGTCTCCAATTTCTAGTCTCCAGTCTCCAGTAAAATACAGTAAAATACAGTCTCCAGTCTCTAGTCTCCAGTGTCCAGTAAAATACAGTAAAATACAGTCTCCAGTCTCCAGTAAAATACAGTAAAATACAGTCTCCAGACTCCACTAAAATACAGTAAAATACAGTCTCCAGTCTCCAGTAAAATACAGTAAAATACAGTCTCCAGTTTCCAGTAAAATACAGTAAAATACAGTCTCCAGTCTCCAGTAAAATACAGTAAAATAGTCTCCAGTCTCCAGTCTCCAGTAAAATACAGTAAAATACAGTCTCTAGTCTCCAGTCTCCAGTAAAATATAGTAAAATACAGTAAAATACAGTGTCTAGTCTCCAGTAAAATACAGTAAAATACAGTCTCTAGTCTCCAGTCTCCAGTAAAATACAGTAAAATACAGTGTCTAGTCTCCAGTAAAATACAGTAAAATACAGTCTCTAGTCTCCAGTCTCCAGTAAAATACAATAAAATACAGTCTCTAGTCTCCGGTCTCCAGTAAAATACAGTAAAATAGAGTAAAATACAGTCTCTAGTCTCCAGTCTCTAGTAAAATACAGTAAAATACAGTAAAATACAGACTCTAGACTCCAGTCTCCAGTAAAATACATTAAAATACAGTAAAATACAGTCTCTAGTCTCCAGTCTCCAATAAAATACAGCAAAATACAGTAAAATAGTCTCCAGTCTCCAGTAAAATACAGTAAAATACAGTCTCTAGTCTCCAGTCTCCAGTAAAATACAGTAAAATACAGTCTCTAGTCTCCAGTTGCCAGTAAAATACAGTAAAATACTGTTACGTGGCAGGAGGCGTTCACACCCCACAGAACACTGGTGCACTCACACTGAACACAACACAAGCATAGGGCGCACCGGACGCCAAGACATAGGCCACTGCACAGGATTCAGAGCCCGAGCACGCGCCAAGCGCCCTCTCACTTCGTCTGCCTCATCTTCTCTGAGTCGACCCGTAGCATGACCCCCGGGCGTGAAAGCACCGTCGCGGTACAGCTCAGCGAGTATCAGAAGAGGGTAGGTGGTAGGGCTTAAGGCGCGACACGTGCACACTATCGGAGGGTGGAGTACGGGAATTGCACTCGGGGAAGGCAGGCTCAATCTCGTATGTGACGGCTGTGACTTGGCGCAGCACGCGATACGGGCCCACATATCGAGAAAGAAGCTTTTCCGAGAGCCCTACACGGCGAGAAGGCACCCAGAGCAATACAAGGGACACAGGCAAGAAGGCACTGTCCAGGTGGCGGCGGTTATAGTGCTCTTGCTGAGAAGCTTGGGAGGCTTGCAAGCGGGAACGGGCGACTTGGCGAGCATCTTCAGCATGGGAAATGGCTTCACGGGCGTATTCAGAATGTGCGGGAGGAGACGTTCGATACAATGTATCAAGCGGCAGTTGAGGCTCACGGCCGTACAAGAGGTAAAACGGAGAGTATCCGGCAGTGTCGTGGCGGGAGGAGTTATATGCAAATGTAACGTATGGGAGTGCGACGTCCCAGTCTCGGTGATCAGAGGAGACGTACATGGCGAGCATGTCGGTGAGCGTCCGATTGAGTCGCTCAGTGAGGCCATTAGTTTGGGGGTAGTAAGCGGTCGTCAACTTGTGCTTAGTTGAGCACGCGCAAAGAATGTCGTTTACCACTTCGGAAAGGAAGGTGCGCCCACTGTCAGTGAGCAGTTGGTGGGGTGCTCCATGATGAAGAATGACGTCCTGAAGAAGAAAGTCGGCGACATCAGCGGCAGTAGTCGTGGGAGCGCACGCGTTATCGCGTACCGGGTGGCATAATCTGTGGCGACTGCAACCCATCTGTTCCCAGAAGTGTACTCAGGAAATGGGCCGAGAAGGTCCAAGCCGATACGGTAGAACGGCTCCGGAGGGATGTCAATGGGCTGAAGAAAGCCAGCGGTGGCAGATGCAGGGCGCTTGCGACGCTGACACTCATCGCAAGCACCAACGTAACGGCGCACTGAGCTGTAGAGGCCAGGCCAGAAGAACCGACGGCGGATGCGGTCGTACGTGCGAGTAACGCCTAGATGGCCAGCAGTCGGGAGGTCATGAAGTTTGTGGAGAACAACTGTTCGTAAGTGCTTCGGGACGATGAGGAGAAGGTCAGGACCAGTTGGTTGAAGATTCCGGCGGTATAAAATACCATTAACGAGAGCAAAGCGGTTCAGTGAAGGGTCGGTTGGGGCGGACGTTAGGCGATCGATGATGGAGAGAAGCTCCGCATCCCGACGCTGTTCTTCGCCGGTAGTTGTAAACGGATTTACAGAGAACAGGTCAATGGTGCTTGCGCTCGTCAGAGTATTAGAGTGGGCAACAGGGTAACGAGTGAGACAGTCGGCATCTTTGTGCAATCGGCCAGACTTGTAGATCACAGCCTAGTCATATTCTAGGAGTCGTAGCGCCCAACGACCGAGGCGACCGATAGGATCCTTCA
The DNA here is from genome assembly GCF_055824585.1 of Amblyomma mixtum. Lineage (NCBI taxonomy): Eukaryota > Metazoa > Arthropoda > Arachnida > Ixodida > Ixodidae > Amblyomma > Amblyomma mixtum. The sequence goes on from NW_028317659.1 coordinate 35,714, forward strand.
GAGAAGAAAGCCAGCACAGTGCGTGATGATCTGTCACAACTGTGAATGGCCTGCCATATAGGTAGGGACGATATTTGCCAACAGCCCAGACGAGGGCCAAGCACTCTCTTTCGGTAATGGAGTAGTTCTTCTCGGAAGGGGATAGGAGACGGCTAGCATAGGCAATTACACGATGTGTGCCGCATTGACGCTGGGAAAGGATTGCCCCGATGCCATGGCCACTAGCATCAGTACGGACTTCCGTAGGAGCGGACACATCGAAATGTGCCAAGACCGGTGCAGTGGTAAGCTTTCTTATAAGGTGGGCAAATGCTTGGTCTTGGGAGGACCCCCAGGAAAAACTAACATCCTTTTTGAGAAGATCGGTGAGCGGCTGAGCAATGTCGGCAAAATCTTGAATGAATCTACGAAAGTAAGAACAAAGGCCCAAAAAACTTCGGACGTCATTGCTCGAACGGGATACTGGGAAGTCTTTTACTGCTCGGATCTTGTCTGGATCGGGACGAACCCCCATAGCATCGACGACATGGCCTAATATATTGAGCTGGCGACGCGCGAAACGGCATTTTGAAGAGTTGAGCTGCAGCCCGGCATGGCGAAAGAGGGAAAGAACTTGTGAAAGGTGGCCCATGTGGGACGAAAACGAGGGCGAAAACACAATTACATCGTCTAAATAGCACAGGCAAGTGGACCACTTAAATCCTTGCAGCATGGAGTCCATCATGCGCTCGAAAGTTGCTGGGGCGTTACATAAGCCGAAAGGCATAACCTTAAACTGATATAAGCCATCAGGAGTAACAAACGCAGTCTTCTCCCGGTCCTGGTCATCCACAGCAATTTGTCAATAGCGAGATCGGAGGTCTATGGAGGAGAATGATTTGGCTCCGTAGACACAGTCTAAGGCATCGTCGATTCGAGAAAGCGGATAGACATCTTTTTTAGTGATCTTATTCAGGTGACGGTAATCCACACAAAAGCGCCACGAGCCATCTTTCTTCTTGACCAAGACGACGGGCGAAGCCCAAGGACTGTGAGAGGGCTCAATGATATTCTTCTCCAGCATTTTTGCCACTTCCGCCTGGATTACCTGTCCTTCTGCATGGGAGATCCGGTATGGTCGGCGGCGGATAGGAGGAGCAACGCCGGTGTCGATGCGGTGCGTAACGGTAAGAGCTTGGCCGAGGGCGATGTTATGGAGGTCGAAGATGTCGGAATAGGACTCGAGAAGTGCACGCAGCTGAGAAGATTGGGCAGGGAGCAAATCGGAGGGCATCATTGCCGTGATCGCGTCAGTCGAAGTAGGATCGTGAGCAGGGTCTGCAGGAGCTGATGCATGGGCAGTGTCCAATGGGGCAACTTGGCAGGAGCCAATAGGTGAGAACGTTGCCACGCATATGCCAGGTGGAAGGACTTGGGCTGAATAGCTGAAATTGATTAACGGGAGTGACACACTGTTTCCCCTGATTGTAGCGACAGTATGGGGCAGTGCAACGTTGCGGTGCAGCAAGACATCTGAAATAGGGGCAACTAAGTAGTCACCATCGGCGACTGATGAGGTAGGACGTAGGGTAACGAATAAGGCGGCTAGGGAGGGCAGAGAAACTTGGTCGGCCGAATACAGTCTGGGAGAAGGCAAGGGTTCAGCGCCAAGCGCCCTCTCACTTCGTCTGCCTCATCTTCTCTTAGTCGACCCGTAGCAATACAGTCTCTAGTCTCCAGTCTCCAGTAAAATACAGTAAAATACAGTCTCCAGTCTCCAGTAAAATACAGTAAAATACAGTAAAATACAGTCCCTAGTCTCCAGTCTCCAGTCTCCAGTAAAATACAGTAAAATACAGTAAAATACAGTCTCTAGTCTCCAGTCTCCAGTAAAATACAGTAAACTTCAGTAAAATACAGTCTCTAGTCTCCAGTCTCCAGTAAAATACAGTAAAATACAGTAAAATACAGTAAAATACAGTCTCTAGTGTCCAGTCTCCAGTAAAATACAGTAAAATACAGTCTCTAGTCTCTAGTCTGCAGTCTCCAGTAAAATACAGTAAAATACAGCAAAATACTGTCTCTAGTCTCCAGTCTCCAGTTAAATGCAGTAAAATAGAGTAAAATACATTAAAATACAGTAAAATACAGTCTCTAGTCTCCAGTCTCCAGTAAAATACAGTAAAATACAGTCTCCAGTCTCCAGTAAAATACAGTAAAATACTGTCTCCAGTCTCTAGTCTCCAGTCTCCAGTAAAATACAGTAAAATACCGTCTCCAGTCTCTAGTCTCCAGTCTCCAGTAAAATACATATAAATACAGTCTCTAGTCTATCGTCTCCAGTCTGCAGTCTCCAGTAAAATACAGTAAATATAGTAAAATACAGTCTCCAGTCTCCAGTCTCTAGTCTCCAGTCTCCAGTCTCCAGTAAAATACAGTAAAATACAGTCTCCAGTCTCTAGTCTCAAGTCTCCAGTAAAATACAGTAAAATACAGTATGCAGTCTCCAGTAAAATACAGTAAGATACAGTCTCCAGTCTCTAGTCTCCAGTCTCCAGTCTCTAGTAAAATACAGTAAAATACAGTCTCCAGTCTCTAGTCTCCAGTCTCCAGTCTCCAGTAAAATACAGTAAAATACAGTCTCCAGTCTCTAGCAAAATACAGTAAAATACAGTAAAATAGTCTCCAGTCTCTAGTCTCCAGTCTCCAGTAAAATACAGTAAAATGCAGTAAAATACAGTCTCCAGTCTATAGTCTCCAGTCTCCAGTAAAATACAGTAAAATACAGTCTCCCGTCTCTAGTCTCCAGTCTCCAGTCTCCAGTAAAATACAGTAAAATACATTCTCCAGTCTCCAGTAAAATACAGTCAAATACAGTCTCCAGTCTCCAGTAAAATACATTCTCCAGTCTCCAGTAAAATACAGTCAAATACAGTCTCCAGTCTCCAGTAAAATACAGTCTCCAGTCTCCAGTCTCCAGTAAAATACAGCCTCCAGTCTCCAGTAAAATACAGTAAAATACAGTCTCCAGTCTCCAGTCTCCAGTAAAATACAGTAAAATACAGTCTCCAGTCTCCAGTAAAATACAGTAAAATAGTCTCTAGTCTCCAGTCTCCAGTCTCTAGTAAAATACAGTAAAATACAGTCTCTAGTCTCCAGTCTCCAGTAAAATACAGTAAAATACAGTCTCTAGTCTCCAGTCTCCAGTAAAATACAGTAAAATACAGTCTCTAGTCTCCAGTCTCCAGTAAAATACAGTAAAATACAGTAAAATACATTAAAATACAGTAAAATACAGTCTCTAGTCTCCAGTCTGCAGTCTCCAGTCTCCAGTAAATTACAGTCTCCAGTCTCCAGTCTCTAGTCTCCAGTCTCCAGTGAGATACAGTAAAATACAGTAAAATACAGTCTCCAGTCTATAGTCTATAGTCTCCAGTCTCCAGTCTCCAGTAAAATACAGTAAAATACAGTAAAATACAGTCTCCAGTCTCCAGTCTCCAGTAAAATACAGTAAAATACAGTCTCCAGTCTCCAGTAAAATACAGTAAAATACAGTCTCCAGTCTCCAGTAAAATACAGTAAAATACAGTCTCCAGTCTCCAGTAAAATACAGTCTCCAGTCTCCAGTAAAATACAGTAAAATACAGTCTCCAGTCTCCAGTAAAATACAGTCTCCAGTCTCCAGTAAAATACAGTCTCCACTCTCCAGTAAAATAGTCTCCAGTTTCCAGTCTCCAGTAAAATACCGTAAAATACAGTCTCTAGTCTCCAGTCTCCAGTAAAATACAGTAAAATACAGTCTCTAGTCTCCAGTCTCCAGTCTCCAGTAAAATACAGTCTCTAGTCTCCAGTCTCCAGTAAAATACAGTAAAATACAGTAAAATACAGTCTCTAGTCTCCAGTCTCCTGTCTCCAGCACAATACAGTAAAACACAGTAAAATACAGTAAAATACAGTGTCTAGTCTCCAGTAAAATACAGTAAAATACAGTCTCTAGTCTCCAGTCCCCAGTCTCATGTAAAATACACTAAAATACAGTAAAATACAGTAAAATACAGTCTCCAGTCTCCAGTAAAACACAGTAAAATACAGTCTCCAGTCTTCAGTCTCTAGTAAAATACAGTAAAATACAGTCTCCAGTCTCCAGTAAAATATAGTCTCCAGTCTCCAGTAAAATACAGTAAAATAGTCTCCAGTCTCCAGTAAAATACAGTAAAATACAGTCTCCAGTCTCCAGTAAAATACAGTAAAATGCAGTCTCCAGTCTCCAGTAAAATACAGTAAAATACAGTCTCTAGTCTCCAGTCTCCAGTCACCTGTAAAATACAGTAAAATACAGTCTCCAGTCTCCAGTAAAATACAGTAAAATAGTCTCCAGTCTCCAGTAAAATACAGTAATATACAGTCTCCAGTCTCCAGTAAAATACAGTAAAATACAGTCTCCAGTAAAATGCAGTAAAATAGTCTCCATTCTTCAGTCTCCAGTAAAATACAGTCTCCAGTCTCCAGTAAAATACAGTAAAATACAGTCTCCAGTCTCCACTAAGATACAGTAAAATACAGTCTCTAGTCTCCAGTCTCCAGTAAAATACAGTAAAATACAGTCTCCAGTCTCCAGTAAAATACAGTCCCCAGTCTCCAGTAAAATACAGTCTCCAGTCTCCAGTCTCCAGTAAAATACAGTAAAATACAGTCTCCAGTAAAATACAGTAAAATACAGTCTCCAGTAAAATACAGTAAAGTACAGTCTCCAGTCTCCAGTAAAATACAGTCTCCAGTAAAATACAGTAAAATACAGTCTCTAGTCTCCAGTAAAATACAGTCTCCAGTCTCCAGTAAAATACAGTCAAATACAGTCTTCAGTCTGCAGAAAAATACAGTAAAATACAGTCTCCTGTCTCCAGTCTCCAGTAAAATACAGTCTCCAGTCTCCAGTAAAATACAGTAAAATACAGTCTCCAGTCTCCAGTCTCCAGTAAAATACAGTAAAATACAATCTCCAGTCTCCAGTAAAATACAGTAAAGTACAGTCTCCAGTCTCCAGTAAAATACAGTAAAATACAGTCTCCAGTCTCCAGTAAAATACAGTAAAATAGTCTCTAGTCTCCAGTCTCCAGTCTCTAGTAAAATACAGTAAAATACAGTCTCTAGTCTCCAGTCTCCAGTAAAATACAGTCTCTAGTCTCCAGTCTCCAGTCTCCAGTAAAATACAGGAAAATACAGTAGAATACAGTCTCTAGTCTCCAGTCTGCAGTGTCCAGTAAAATACAGTAAAATACAGTCTCTAGTCTCCAGTCTCCAGTAAAATACAGTAAAATACAGTCTCCAGTCTCTAGTAAAATACAGTAAAATACAGTCTCCAGTCTCCAGTAAAATACAGTCTGCAGTCTCCAGTAAAATACAGTAAAATAGTCTCCAGTCTCCAGTAAAATACAGTCTCCAGTCTCCAGTAAAATACAGTAAAATGCAGTCTCCAGTCTCCAGTAAAATACAGTAAAATACAGTCTCTAGTCTCCAGTCTCCAGTCTCCTGTAAAATACAGTAAAATACAGTCTCCAGTAAAATACAGTAAAATAGTCTCCAGTCTCCAGTAAAATACAGTAATATACAGTCTGCAGTCTCTAGTAAAATACAGTAAAATACAGTCTCCAGTAAAATGCAGTAAAATAGTCTCCATTCTTCAGTCTCCAGTAAAATACAGTCTCCAGTCTCCAGTAAAATACAGTAAAATACAGTCTCCAGTCTCCACTAAGATACAGTAAAATACAGTTTCTAGTCTCCAGTCTCCAGTAAATACAGTAAAATACAGTCTCCAGTCTCCAGTAAAATACAGTCCCCAGTCTCCAGTAAAATACAGTCTCCAGTCTCCAGTAAAATACAGTAAAATACAGTCTCCAGTAAAATACAGTAAAATACAGTCTCCAGTCTCCAGTAAAATACAGTAAAATACAGTCTCCAGTCTATAGTCTCTAGTCTCCAGTCTCCAGTCTCCAGTAAAATACAGTAAAATACAGTAAAATACAGTCTCCAGTCTCCAGTCTCCAGTAAAATACAGTAAAATACAGTCTCCAGTCTCCAGTAAAATACAGTAAAATACAGTCTCCAGTCTCCAGTAAAATACAGTCTCCAGTCTCCAGTAAAATACAGTAAAATACAGTCTCCAGTCTCCAGTAAAATACAGTCTCCACTCTCCAGTAAAATAGTCTCCAGTTTCCAGTCTCCAGTAAAATACAGTAAAATACAGTCTCTAGTCTCCAGTCACCAGTCTCCAGTAAAATGCAGTAAAATACCGTAAAATACAGTCTCTAGTCTCCAGTCTCCAGTAAAATACAGTAAAATACAGTCTCTAGTCTCCAGTCTCCAGTCTCCAGTAAAATACAGTAAAATACAGTCTCTAGTCTTCAGTCTCCTGTCTCCAGCACAATACAGTAAAACACAGTAAAATACAGTAAAATACAGTGTCTAGTCTCCAGTAAAATACAGTAAAATACAGTCTCTAGTCTCCAGTCTCCACTCTCATGTAAAATACACTAAAATACAGTAAAATACAGTAAAATACAGTCTCCAGTCTTCAGTCTCTAGTAATATACAGTAAAATACAGTCTCCAGTGTCCAGTAAAATACAGTCTCCAGTCTCCAGTAAAATACAGTAAAATAGTCTCCAGTCTCCAGTAAAATACAGTAAAATACAGTCTCCAGTCTCCAGTAAAATACAGTAAAATGCAGTCTGCAGTCTCCAGTAAAAGACAGTAAAATACAGTCTCTAGTCTCCAGTCTCCAGTCTCCTGTAAAATACAGTGAAATACAGTCTCCAGTCTCCAGTAAAATACAGTAAAATAGTCTCCGGTCTCCAGTAAAATACAGTAATATACAGTCTCCAGTCTCCAGTAAAATACAGTAAAATAGTCTCCAGTAAAATGCAGTAAAATAGTCTCCATTCTTCAGTCTCCAGTAAAATACAGTCTCCAGTCTCCAGTAAAATACAGTAAAATACAGTCTCCAGTCTCCACTAAGATACAGTAAAATACAGTCTCTAGTCTCCAGTCTCCAGTAAAATACAGTAAAATACAGTCTCCAGTCTCCAGTAAAATACAGTCCCCAGTCTCCAGCAAAATACAGTCTCCAGTCTCCAGTCTCCAGTAAAATACAGTAAAATACAGTCTCCAGTAAAATACAGTAAAATACAGTCTCCAGTCTCCAGTAAAATACAGTAAAATACAGTCTCCAGTCTCCAGTAAAATACAGTCTCCAGTAAAATACAGTAAAATACAATCTCTAGTCTCCAGTAAAATACAGTAAAATACAGTCTCCAGTCTCCAGTAAAATACAGTAAAATACAATCTCCAGTCTCCAGTAAAATACAGTCTCCAGTCTCCAGTAAAATACAGTAAAATACAGTCTCCAGTCTCCAGTCTCCAGTAAAATACAGTAAAATACAGTCTCCAGTCTCCAGTAAAATACAGTCTCCAGTTTCCAGTCTTCAGTAAAATACAGTAAAATACAGTCCTAGTCCCAGTCACCAGTCTCCAGTAAAATACAGTAAAATACTGTAAAATACAGTCTCTAGTCTCCAGTCTCCAGTAAAATACAGTAAAATACAGTCTCTAGTCTCCAGTCTCCAGTCTCCAGTAAAATACAGTAAAATACAGTCTCTAGTCTCCAGTCTCCAGTAAAATACAGTAAAATACAGTCTCTAGTCTCCAGTCTCCAGTCTCCAGTAAAGTACAGTAAAATGGAGTACAATACAGTCTCCAGTCTCTAGTCTCCAGTCTCCAGTAAAATACAGTAAAATACTGTCTCCAGTCTCTAGTCTCCAGTCTCCGGTCTCCAGTAAAATACAGTAAAATACATTCTCCAGTCTCCAGTAAAATACAGTAAAATACAGTCTCCAGTCTCCAGTAAAATACAGTAAAATACAGTCTCCAGTCTCCAGTAAAATACAGTCTCCAGTCTCCAGTAAAATACAGTAAAATACAGTCTCCAGTCTCCAGTAAAATACAGTAAAAGTCTCAGACTCCAGTAAAAGTCTCTAGTCTCCAG
>NW_028317661.1:0-10000 GCF_055824585.1 Amblyomma mixtum
TTTTGAGACCTCTCCCGTCCCTTTCGCGCAACGCAAGGCAGAGTTACGCTCGTTTGAAGCTCGCCTAGGCAGACGCGGTCCCGCCTAGGCAGACGCGGTTGCCTCCCCGGCGGACGCGGTGAACGGTCTTCGAACTTTTAAGGGCACTTTTAACTGGCGGAACGCGACGAAATTTACGCCACGTGTCGGCCGCACCGCGACGCATCTTGTGCAGTCATCGCCGACTCGCTGCTTCCAATGCAGCCGGAGCAGCGGGCGATTGACCAGGCTCGCAAGGGGCCGCCTTTTGTAATCTTCGCGGCCGTTCCCGTGGGCGAATCCGCTCCATTTTTAGATCCGCGTGTGGGGCTGAGAAAGGCGAACATTTTGAGACCTTTCTCGTCCTTTCGCGCAACGCGAGTGAGAGTTACGCTCGTTTGAAGCTCGCCTAGGCAGACGCGGTCCCGCCTAGGCAGACGCGGTAAATGGTCTTCGAATTTTTAAAGGCACTTTGAACTGGCGGAGCGCGACGAAATTTACGCCACGGTTCGGCCGCGCCGGCGCGCATCTTGTGCAGTTATCGCGGACTCGCTGCTTGCACTGTAGCCGGAGCAGCAGGTGATTGACCAGGCTCGCAAGGGGCCGCCTTTTCTAGTCTTCGCGGCGGTTCCCGTGGGCGCAGCCGCTCAATTTCTAGTTCCGCGCGTTGGGCTGAGAGAGGCGAACATTTTGAGACCTTTCCCGTCCCTTTCGCGCAACGCAAGTGAGAGTTACGCTCGTTTGAAGCTCGCCTAGGCAGACGCGGTCCCGCCTAGGCAGACGCGGTTGCCTCCCCGGCGGACGCGGTAAACGGTCTTCGAGTTTTTAAAGGCACTTTGAACTGGCGGAGCGCGACCAAATTTACGCCACGGTTCGGCCGCGCAGGCGCGCATCTTGTGCAGTTATCGCGGACTCGCTGCTTGCACTGTAGCCGGAGCAGCAGGTGATTGACCAGGCTCGCAAGGGGCCGCCTTTTCTAATCTTCGCGGCGGTTCCCGTGGGCGCAGCCGCTCAATTTTTAGTTCCGCGTGTGGGCTGAGAAAGGCGAACATTTTGAGACCTTTCCCGTCCCTTTCGCGCAACGCAAGTGAGAGTTACGCTCGTTTGAAGCTCGCCTAGGCAGACGCGGTCCCGCCTAGGCAGACGCGGTAAATGGTCTTCGAATTTTTAAAGGCACTTTGAACTGGCGGAACGCGACGAAATTTACGCCACGGTTCGGCCGCGCAGGCGCGCATCTTGTGCAGTTATCGCGGACTCGCTGCTTGCACTGTAGCCGGAGCAGCAGGTGATTGACCAGGCTCGCAAGGGGCCGCCTTTTCTAATCTTCGCGGCCGTTCCCGTGGGCGAATCCGCTCCATTTTTAGATCCGCGTGTGGGGCCGAGAAAGGCGAACATTTTGAGACCTTTCCCGTCCCTTTCGCGCAACGCAAGTGAGAGTTACGCTCGTTTGAAGCTCGCCTAGGCAGACGCGGTCCCGCCTAGGCAGACGCGGTAAATGGTCTTCGAATTTTTAAAGGCACTTTGAACTGGCGGAGCGCGACGAAATTTACGCCACGGTTCGGCCGCGCCGGCGCGCATCTTGTGCAGTTATCGCGGACTCGCTGCTTGCACTGTAGCCGGAGCAGCACGTGATTGACCAGGCTCGCAAGGGGCCGCCTTTTCTAATCTTCGCGGCCGTTCCCGTGGGCGAATCCGCTCCATTTTTAGATCCGCGTGTGGGGCCGAGAAAGGCGAACATTTTGAGACCTTTCCCGTCCCTTTCGCGCAACGCAAGTGAGAGTTACGCTCGTTTGAAGCTCGCCTAGGCAGACGCGGTCCCGCCTAGGCAGACGCGGTAAATGGTCTTCGAATTTTTAAAGGCACTTTGAACTGGCGGAGCGCGACGAAATTTACGCCACGGTTCGGCCGCGCCGGCGCGCATCTTGTGCAGTTATCGCGGACTCGCTGCTTGCACTGTAGCCGGAGCAGCACGTGATTGACCAGGCTCGCAAGGGGCCGCCTTTTCTAATCTTCGCGGCCGTTCCCGTGGGCGAATCCGCTCCATTTTTAGATCCGCGTGTGGGGCCGAGAAGGCGAACATTTTGAGACCTTTCCCGTCCCTTTCGCGCAACGCAAGTGAGAGTTACGCTCGTTTGAAGCTCGCCTAGGCAGACGCGGTCCCGCCTAGGCAGACGCGGTTGCCTCCCCGGCGGACGCGGTAAATGGTCTTCGAATTTTTAAAGGCACTTTGAACTGGCGGAGCGCGACGAAATTTACGCCACGGTTCGGCCGCGCCGGCGCGCATCTTGTGCAGTTATCGCGGACTCGCTGCTTGCACTGTAGCCGGAGCAGCAGGTGATTGACCAGGCTCGCAAGGGGCCGCCTTTTCTAATCTTCGCGGCCGTTCCCGTGGGCGAATCCGCTCCATTTTTAGATCCGCGTGTGGGGCTGAGAAAGGCGAACATTTTGAGGCTTTCCCGTCCCTTTCGCGCAACGCAAGTGAGAGTTACGCTCGTTTGAAGCTCGCCTAGGCAGACGCGGTCCCGCCTAGGCAGACGCGGTTGCCTCCCCGGCGGACGCGGTAAATGGTCTTCGAGTTTTTAAAGGCACTTTGAACTGGCGGAGCGCGACCAAATTTACGCCACGGTTCGGCCGCGCCGGCGCGCATCTTGTGCTGTCATCGCGGACTCGCTGCTTGCACTGTAGCCGGAGCAGCGGGTGATTGACCAGGCTCGCAAGGGGCCGCCTTTTCTAATCTTCGCGGCCGCTGCCGTGGGCGAATCCGCTCCATTTTTAGTTCCGCGCGTTGGGCTGAGAAAGGCGAACATTTTGAGACCTTTCTCGTCCCTTTCGCGCAACGCAAGTGAGAGTTACGCTCGTTTGAAGCTCGCCTAGGCAGACGCGGTCCCGCCTAGGCAGACGCGGTTGCCTCCCCGGCGGACGCGGTAAACGGTCTTCGAATTTTTAAAGGCACTTTGAACTGGCGGAGCGCGACGAAATTTACGCCACGGTTCGGCCGCGCCGGCGCGCATCTTGTGCAGTCATCGCCGACTCGCTGCTTCCACTGCAGCCGGAGCAGCGGGCGATTGACCAGGCTCGCAAGGGGCCGCCTTTTCTAATCTTCGCGGCTGTTCCCGTGGGCGCAGCCGCTCAATTTTAGTTCCGCGTGTTGGGCTGAGAGAGGCGAATATTTTGAGACCTTTCCCGTCCCTTTCGCGCAACGCAAGTGAGAGTTACGCTCGTTTGAAGCTCGCCTAGGCAGACGCGGTCCCGCCTAGGCAGACGCGGTTGCCTCCCCGGCGGACGCGGTAAACGGTCTTCGAGTTTTTAAAGGCACTTTGAACTGGCGGAGCGCGACCAAATTTACGCCACGGTTCGGCCGCGCCGGCGCGCATCTTGTGCAGTCATCGCCGACCCGCTGCTTGCACTGTAGCCGGAGCAGCGGGCGATTGAGCAGTCTCGCAAGGGGCCGCCTTTTCTAATCTTCGCGGCCGTTCCCGTGGGCGAATCCGCTCCATTTTTAGATCCGCGTGTGGGGCTGAGAAAGGCGAACATTTTGAGACCTTTCCCGTCCCTTTCGCCCAACGCAAGTGAGAGTTACGCTCGTTTGAAGCTCGCCTAGGCAGACGCGGTTGCCTCCCCGGCGGACGCGGTAAATGGTCTTCGAGTTTTTAAAGGCACTTTGAACTGGCGGAGCGCGACCAAATTTACGCCACGGTTCGGCCGCGCCGGCGCGCATCTTGTGCTGTCATCGCGGACTCGCTGCTTGCACTGTAGCCGGAGCAGCGGGCGATTGACCAGTATCGCAAGGGGCCGCCTTTTCTAATCTTCGCGGCCGTTCCCGTGGGCGAATCCGCTCCATTTTTAGTTCCGCGCGTTGGGCTGAGAAAGGCGAACATTTTGAGACCTTTCCCGTCCGTTTCGCGCAACGCAAGTGAGAGTTACGCTCGTTTGAAGCTCGCCTAGGCAGACGCGGTCCCGCCTAGGCAGACGCGGTTGCCTCCCCGGCGGACGCGGTAAACGGTCTTCGAATTTTTAAAGGCACTTTGAACTGGCGGAGCGCGACGAAATTTACGCCACGGTTCGGCCGCGCCGGCGCGCATCTTGTGCAGTCATCGCCGACCCGCTGCGTCCACTGCAGCCGGAGCAGCGGGCGATTGACCAGTATCGCAAGGGGCCGCCTTTTCGAATTCTCGCGGCCGTTGCCTTGAGCGCAGCCGCTCAATTTCTAGTTGCGCGCGTTGGGCTGAGAAAGGCGAACATTTTGAGACCTTTCCCGTCCGTTTCGCGCAACGCAAGTGAGAGTTGCGCTCGTTTGAAGCTCGCCTAGGCAGACGCGGTCCCGCCTAGGCAGACGCGGTAAATTGTCTTCGAATTTTTAAAGGCACTTTGAACTGGCGGAGCGCGACGAAATTTACGCCACGGTTCGGCCGCGCCGGCGCGCATCTTGTGCAGTTATCGCGGACTCGCTGCTTGCACTGTAGCCGGAGCAGCAGGTGATTGACCAGGCTCGCAAGGGGCCGCCTTTTCTAATCTTCGCGGCCGTTCCCGTGGACGAATCCGCTCCATTTTTAGATCCGCGTGTGGGGCTGAGAAAGGCGAGCATTTTGAGACCTTTCTCGTCCCTTTCGCGCAACGCAAGTGAGAGTTACGCTCGTTTGAAGCTCGCCTAGGCAGACGCGGTCCCGCCTAGGCAGACGCGGTTGCCTCCCCGGCGGACGCGGTAAACGGTTTTCGAATATTTAAAGGCACTTTCACCTGGCGGAACGAGACGAAATTTACGCCACGTGTCGGCCGCGCTGCCGCCCATCTTGTGCAGTCCTCCTCGACCCGCTGCTTCCACTGTAGCCGGAGCAGCGGGTGATTGACCAGGTTCGCAAGGGGCCGCCTTTTCGAATGTTCACGGCCGTTCCCGTGGGCGCAGCCGCTCAATTTTTAGTTCCGCGTGTGGGGCTGAGAAAGGCGAATATTTTGAGACCTTTCCCGTCCCTTTCGCGCAACGGAAGGCAGAGTTACGTTCGTTTGAAGCCCGCTCCGGTAGACGCGCTTATGACCCGCGGGGGTCTGGGTACTTATCGCTGCATATATAAGGGGGCATACCGCCTAGGCAGACGCGAAACAGTAAAGCGTCCGCTTTGTCAGCAAAGTCCGAAACGGACCTCTCGACGCCCGGGAGGTGAATTCGGGCTTTAGGCGGCCTCGGCAGATGTGATTTTCATGAGTTTGTGCATTATTTATGCGAGTTTTGCGGCGAACGCGCCTCGAGTACGGCGGCTCGCCCGACGGCTATGTCCACGAGTACGGCTCGTGCGGGGCGCCGCGGAAGCGCGGTTGTGCGATGCCGCAGCAAAGCGCGCACGATTTGAGTGGCTTTTGCGGCGAACGCTCCTCGAGTACGGCGGTTCGCCCGATGACAATGTCCACGAGTACGGCTCGTGCGGGGCGCCGCGGAAGTGCTTTTTTGCGATGCCGCAGCAAAGCGCGCTCGATTTGAGGGGCTCTTGCCGCCAACGCGCCTCGAGTACGGCGGTTGGCCCGATGACAATGTCCACGAGTACGGCTCGTGCGGGGCGCCGGGGAAGCGCTTTTGTGCGATGCCGCAGGAAAGCGCGCACGTTTTGAGCGGCTCTTGCGGCGAACGCGCCTCGAGTACGGCGGTTCGCCCGACGGCTATGTCCACGAGTACGGCTCGTGCGGGGCGCCGGGGCAGCGCTTTCGTGCGATGCCGCAGGAAAGCGTGCACGATTTGAGCGGCTCTTGCGGCGAACGCGCCTCGAGTACGGCGGTTCGCCCGATGACCATGTCCACGAGTACGGCTCGTGCGGGGCGCCGGGGCAGCGCTTTCGTGCGATGCCGCAGGAAAGCGCGCACGATTTGAGCGGCTCTTGCGGCGAACGCGCCTCGAGTACGGCGGTTCGCCCGATGACCATGTCCACGAGTACGGCTCGTGCGGGGCGCCGGGGCAGCGCTTTCGTGCGATGCCGCAGGAAAGCGCGCACGATTTGAGCGGCTCTTGCGGCGAACGCGCCTCGAGTACGGCGCTTCGCCCGACGGCTATGTCCACGAGTACGGCTCGTGCGGGGCGCCGGGGATGCGCTTTTGTGCGATGCCGCAGCAAAGCGCGCACGATTTGTGGGGGTCTTGCCGCCAACGCGCCTCGAGTACGGCGGTTCGCCCGATGACAATGTCCACGAGTACGGCTCGTGCGGGGCGCCGGGGCAGCGCTTTCGTGCGATGCCGCAGGAAAGCGCGCACGATTTGAGCGGCTCTTGCGGCGAACGCGCCTCGAGTACGGCGGTTCGCCCGACGGCTATGTCCACGAGTACGGCTCGTGCGGGGCGCCGCGGAAGCGCGGCGTTGTGATGCCGCGGCAAAGCGCGCACGATTTGTGCGGCCCTTGCGGCGAAAGTGGCACGAGTACGGCGATTTACTCACCCACGGAGGTCTGGGTACTTATCGCTGCTATTATATGGGGGTCCCAGTGGAGCAGTCGGCGGCGCGCGCCCGCGTGTGCGCGCCGTGACCGGGTCTGATATGCGGCCTCGTGCCCAGCGTGTCCCCGTCCCTCGGACCCCACGGCATTCGTCTGCAGCCTCATCCGCGTCTGCGATAGGGGCTGGTTGTCGGACGACGCTGTTTCCACGTTTTACGAGGTGTGTTCCGTGCTACCCGGACTCGATTCCGTGCGAGCGCGCCGAAGACGCGGGCGTGTCCCGTCGTCTGGCGGCTTGGCCGTCTCGGCTACGCAGCAAGCGCCGTCCAGTTGCCTAATGCTGCGGCCCTAGAGGCCGATGTGCGCACTGGTGGGCGCGTTACAAATGCTTTGCCTAAAGGCACACGTGCTCTCTTGCCGCGTGGCGATTGCCGTACCTACGGGTCGGATGCCGCAGCGAGCTCGAACGATGCACGGGCAGCGCAAGCTGCCGCGAAAAAGATGCGTCGCGCGCTGGGGGTTTATGGCGGCCCTATCGGCGGCGACGAGGCACCCTTCTGGGGCGAAAAGGGAATGCCTATGCATCATACCTGGTTGATCCTGCCAGTAATCATATGCTTGTCTCAAAGATTAAGCCATGCATGTCTAAGTACATGCCGAAATAAGGCGAAACCGCGAATGGCTCATTAAATCAGTTATGGTTCCTTAGATCGTTTCTTTCTACTTGGACAACTGTGGCAATTCTAGAGCTAATACATGCATTGAGCCTGAAGGCCTTTGGCTGACGGGCGCTTTTATTAGACCAAGACCCATCGGGCTCTGCCCGTACTCTGTGGTGACTCTGGATAACTTTGTGCTGATCGCATGGCCATGAGCCGGCGACGTTTCTTTCAAGTGTCTGCCTTATCAACTTTCGATGGTAGGTTACTTGCCTACCATGGTTGTTACGGGTAACGGAGAATCAGGGTTCGATTCCGGAGAGGGAGCCTGAGAAACGGCTACCACATCCAAGGAAGGCAGCAGGCGCGCAAATTACCCACTCCCGGCACGGGGAGGTAGTGACGAAAAATAACAATACGGGACTCTTTTGAGGCCCCGTAATTGAAATGAGTACACTCTAAATCCTTTAACGAGGATCAATTGGAGGGCAAGTCTGGTGCCAGCAGCCGCGGTAATTCCAGCTCCAATAGCGTATACTAAAGCTGCTGCGGTTAAAAAGCTCGTAGTTGGATCTCAGTTCCAGACGAGTAGTGCATCTACCCGATGCGACGGCTCGGACTGAACATCATGCCGGTCCTCTCTTGGTGCCCTTCATTGGTGCGTCTCGAGGTGGCCTGCGCTTTTACTTTGAAAAAATTAGAGTGCTCAACGCAGGCGAGTCGCCTGAATAAACTTGCATGGAATAATAGAACAAGACCCCGTTTCTGTTCTGTTGGTTTTTGGAATACGGGGTAATGATTAAGAGGGACAGACGGGGGCATTCGTATTGCGGCGCTAGAGGTGAAATTCTTGGACCGTCGCAAGACGAACTACTGCGAAAGCATTTGCCAAGAATGTTTTCTTTGATCAAGAACGAAAGTCAGAGGTTCGAAGGCGATCAGATACCGCCCTAGTTCTGACCATAAACGATGCCAACCAGCGATCCGCCTGAGTTACTCAAATGACTCGGCGGGCAGCTTCCGGGAAACCAAAGTATTTGGGTTCCGGGGGAAGTATGGTTGCAAAGCTGAAACTTAAAGGAATTGACGGAAGGGCACCACCAGGAGTGGAGCCTGCGGCTTAATTTGACTCAACACGGGAAAACTTACCCGGCCCGGACACTGGGAGGATTGACAGATTGAGAGCTCTTTCTTGATTCGGTGGATGGTGGTGCATGGCCGTTCTTAGTTGGTGGAGCGATTTGTCTGGTTAATTCCGATAACGAACGAGACTCTAGCCTATTAAATAGGTGCGGGGTTCCCAGCACCTTACAACCTTCTTAGAGGGACAAGCGGCTCCTAGCCGCACGAAACAGAGCAATAACAGGTCTGTGATGCCCTTAGATGTCCGGGGCCGCACGCGCGCTACACTGAAGGAAGCAGCGTGTCTTTATCCCTGTCTGAAAAGACTGGGTAACCCGTGGAACTTCTTTCGTGATTGGGATAGGGGCTTGCAATTGTTCCCCTTGAACGAGGAATTCCCAGTAAGCGCGAGTCATAAGCTCGCGTTGATTACGTCCCTGCCCTTTGTACACACCGCCCGTCGCTACTACCGATTGAATGATTTAGTGAGGTCTTCGGACCGATGTCCGGCGCGGCCTTTCGGTTGCGCCGGTCTGTTGGAAAGATGACCAAACTTGATCATTTAGAGGAAGTAAAAGTCGTAACAAGGTTTCCGTAGGTGAACCTGCGGAAGGATCATTACCGGATTGTGCTTGTCACACCCGGCGCCGCCCCCACTTATAAGCGGGGGAAGGCCTCAACCGCGGAGTTGCGAGATTCTGAAGCCGCTTCTCTGCACAAACTGTTGCGCCCAGCGGAGCTCCGTCACCAAGGGAAAGTCGGACGGGCTGTATCCGCAGGTTTGAACGGCGTAACGCACCACTCATGGTGGGCTTTCGGTTGTCGACAACCGTCGAAGAGGCGCAAACAGAGCCGGTAGGCAGGCCGAGGGAAAGGCCTGCCCGCTGCCAAGGGAACGGCGGCGGCTGCTGCGAAGTACGAAAGGAAACGCTGCTCGCTGGCTTTGTCGTGTTGCGACCACGAGTCGGTAGGCGGGCCGAGGGAAAGGCCTGCCCGCTGCCAAGGGAACGGCGGCGGCTGCTGCGAAGTACGAAAGGAAACGCTGCTCGCTGGCTTTGTCGTGTTGCGACCACGAGTCGGTAGGCGGGCCGAGGGAAAGGCCTGCCCGCTGCCAAGGGAACGGCGGCGGCTGCTGCGAAGTACGAAAGGAAACGCTGCTCGCTGGCTTTGTCGTGTTGCGACCACGAGTCGGTAGGCGGGCCGAGGGAAAGGCCTGCCCGCTGCCAAGGGAACGGCGGCGGCTGCTGCGAAGTACGAGAGGAACCGCGGCTCGCTGGCTTTGTCGTGTTGCGACCACCAGTCGGTAGGCGGGCCGAGGGAAAGGCCTGCCCGCTGCCAAGGGAACGGCGGCGGCTGCTGCGAAGTACGAGAGGAACCGCGGCTCGCTGGCTGGGAAACTGCGCTTCTGCGCGACGCGCACGCGGCGGGACGCGCGCGGCCCAGGGAACGGCCGCGCGCGAAAGGTCTCGCACTGCGGGCGCGGAGTCTGACGCCGCGCCGACGGCGCGAAAGGAGGCACCGGGACCGAAAAGGACGAGGGATTATAATCCCGCACTTTGAACGCATTCGCGGCAGCCGGGTTCTCTTGCTGCTTCGTCCTTCCCAGCCTTCGAGTAGTCTGTCGGTGCGCTACCGAAACGCCGTCCATGGCACTGTGGCCGGTGGGCTCCTATTGCGGGAGTAGACTGATGAACGTCCGCTTTGCGGCTTGTTCCAAGTACGCGCTGCGTAGCCACGGCTAGGCGGTGCCTGTCTCCTTGCGAAGCAATGATGTGGCGAAATGGTCGAG
>NW_028317661.1:17500-37500 GCF_055824585.1 Amblyomma mixtum
CGCGTCTGCCCCGGTAGACGGGGTCGCTTTATTCGGACTTTGCCGTTCGGGCGCGTCTGCCCCGGTAGACGGGGTCGCTTTATTCGGACTTTGCCGTTCGGGCGCGTCTGGCCCGGTAGACGGGGTCGCTTTATTCGGACTTTGCCGTTCGGGCGCGTCTGCCCCGGTAGACGGGGTTGCCTCTTTCGGACTTTGCCGTTCCGGCGCGTCTGCCCCGGTAGACGGGGTCGCCTCTTTCGGACTTTGCCGTTCGGGCGCGTCTGCCCCGGTAGACGGGGTCGCCTCTTTCGGACTTTGCCGTTCGGGCGCGTCTGGCCCGGTAGACGGGGTCGCTTTATTCGGACTTTGCCGTTCGGGCGCGTCTGCCCCGGTAGACGGGGTTGCCTCTTTCGGACTTTGCCGTTCCGGCGCGTCTGCCCCGGTAGACGGGGTCGCTTTATTCGGACTTTGCCGTTCGGGCGCGTCTGCCCCGGTAGACGGGGTCGCTTTATTCGGACTTTGCCGTTCGGGCGCGTCTGCCCCGGTAGACGGGGTCGCCTCTTTCGGACTTTGCCGTTCGGGCGCGTCTGCCCCGGTAGACGGGGTCGCCTCTTTCGGACTTTGCCGTTCGGGCGCGTCTGGCCCGGTAGACGGGGTCGCTTTATTCGGACTTTGCCGTTCGGGCGCGTCTGCCCCGGTAGACGGGGTTGCCTCTTTCGGACTTTGCCGTTCCGGCGCGTCTGCCCCGGTAGACGGGGTCGCTTTATTCGGACTTTGCCGTTCGGGCGCGTCTGCCCCGGTAGACGGGGTCGCTTTATTCGGACTTTGCCGTTCGGGCGCGTCTGGCCCGGTAGACGGGGTCGCTTTATTCGGACTTTGCCGTTCGGGCGCGTCTGCCCCGGTAGACGGGGTTGCCTCTTTCGGACTTTGCCGTTCCGGCGCGTCTGCCCCGGTAGACGGGGTCGCCTCTTTCGGACTTTGCCGTTCGGGCGCGTCTGCCCCGGTAGACGGGGTCGCCTCTTTCGGACTTTGCCGTTCGGGCGCGTCTGGCCCGGTAGACGGGGTCGCTTTATTCGGACTTTGCCGTTCGGGCGCGTCTGCCCCGGTAGACGGGGTCGCTTTATTCGGACTTTGCCGTTCGGGCGCGTCTGCCCCGGTAGACGGGGTTGCCTCTTTCGGACTTTGCCGTTCCGGCGCGTCTGCCCCGGTAGACGGGGTCGCTTTATTCGGACTTTGCCGTTCGGGCGCGTCTGCCCCGGTAGACGGGGTCGCTTTATTCGGACTTTGCCGTTCGGGCGCGTCTGCCCCGGTAGACGGGGTCGCCTCTTTCGGACTTTGCCGTTCGGGCGCGTCTGCCCCGGTAGACGGGGTCGCCTCTTTCGGACTTTGCCGTTCGGGCGCGTCTGGCCCGGTAGACGGGGTCGCTTTATTCGGACTTTGCCGTTCGGGCGCGTCTGCCCCGGTAGACGGGGTTGCCTCTTTCGGACTTTGCCGTTCCGGCGCGTCTGCCCCGGTAGACGGGGTTGCCTCTTTCGGACTTTGCCGTTCCGGCGCGTCTGCCCCGGTAGACGGGGTCGCTTTATTCGGACTTTGCCGTTCGGGCGCGTCTGCCCCGGTAGACGGGGTCGCTTTATTCGGACTTTGCCGTTCGGGCGCGTCTGCCCCGGTAGACGGGGTCGCCTCTTTCGGACTTTGCCGTTCGGGCGCGTCTGCCCCGGTAGACGGGGTCGCCTCTTTCGGACTTTGCCGTTCGGGCGCGTCTGGCCCGGTAGACGGGGTCGCTTTATTCGGACTTTGCCGTTCGGGCGCGTCTGCCCCGGTAGACGGGGTTGCCTCTTTCGGACTTTGCCGTTCCGGCGCGTCTGCCCCGGTAGACGGGGTCGCTTTATTCGGACTTTGCCGTTCGGGCGCGTCTGCCCCGGTAGACGGGGTCGCTTTATTCGGACTTTGCCGTTCGGGCGCGTCTGGCCCGGTAGACGGGGTCGCTTTATTCGGACTTTGCCGTTCGGGCGCGTCTGCCCCGGTAGACGGGGTTGCCTCTTTCGGACTTTGCCGTTCCGGCGCGTCTGCCCCGGTAGACGGGGTCGCTTTATTCGGACTTTGCCGTTCGGGCGCGTCTGCCCCGGTAGACGGGGTCGCTTTATTCGGACTTTGCCGTTCGGGCGCGTCTGCCCCGGTAGACGGGGTCGCCTCTTTCGGACTTTGCCGTTCGGGCGCGTCTGCCCCGGTAGACGGGGTCGCCTCTTTCGGACTTTGCCGTTCGGGCGCGTCTGGCCCGGTAGACGGGGTCGCTTTATTCGGACTTTGCCGTTCGGGCGCGTCTGCCCCGGTAGACGGGGTTGCCTCTTTCGGACTTTGCCGTTCCGGCGCGTCTGCCCCGGTAGACGGGGTCGCTTTATTCGGACTTTGCCGTTCGGGCGCGTCTGCCCCGGTAGACGGGGTCGCTTTATTCGGACTTTGCCGTTCGGGCGCGTCTGGCCCGGTAGACGGGGTCGCTTTATTCGGACTTTGCCGTTCGGGCGCGTCTGCCCCGGTAGACGGGGTTGCCTCTTTCGGACTTTGCCGTTCCGGCGCGTCTGCCCCGGTAGACGGGGTCGCTTTATTCGGACTTTGCCGTTCGGGCGCGTCTGCCCCGGTAGACGGGGTCGCTTTATTCGGACTTTGCCGTTCGGGCGCGTCTGCCCCGGTAGACGGGGTCGCCTCTTTCGGACTTTGCCGTTCGGGCGCGTCTGCCCCGGTAGACGGGGTCGCCTCTTTCGGACTTTGCCGTTCGGGCGCGTCTGGCCCGGTAGACGGGGTCGCTTTATTCGGACTTTGCCGTTCGGGCGCGTCTGCCCCGGTAGACGGGGTTGCCTCTTTCGGACTTTGCCGTTCCGGCGCGTCTGCCCCGGTAGACGGGGTCGCTTTATTCGGACTTTGCCGTTCGGGCGCGTCTGCCCCGGTAGACGGGGTCGCTTTATTCGGACTTTGCCGTTCGGGCGCGTCTGCCCCGGTAGACGGGGTCGCCTCTTTCGGACTTTGCCGTTCGGGCGCGTCTGCCCCGGTAGACGGGGTCGCCTCTTTCGGACTTTGCCGTTCGGGCGCGTCTGGCCCGGTAGACGGGGTCGCTTTATTCGGACTTTGCCGTTCGGGCGCGTCTGCCCCGGTAGACGGGGTTGCCTCTTTCGGACTTTGCCGTTCCGGCGCGTCTGCCCCGGTAGACGGGGTCGCTTTATTCGGACTTTGCCGTTCGGGCGCGTCTGCCCCGGTAGACGGGGTCGCTTTATTCGGACTTTGCCGTTCGGGCGCGTCTGGCCCGGTAGACGGGGTCGCTTTATTCGGACTTTGCCGTTCGGGCGCGTCTGCCCCGGTAGACGGGGTTGCCTCTTTCGGACTTTGCCGTTCCGGCGCGTCTGCCCCGGTAGACGGGGTCGCCTCTTTCGGACTTTGCCGTTCGGGCGCGTCTGCCCCGGTAGACGGGGTCGCCTCTTTCGGACTTTGCCGTTCGGGCGCGTCTGGCCCGGTAGACGGGGTCGCTTTATTCGGACTTTGCCGTTCGGGCGCGTCTGCCCCGGTAGACGGGGTCGCTTTATTCGGACTTTGCCGTTCGGGCGCGTCTGCCCCGGTAGACGGGGTTGCCTCTTTCGGACTTTGCCGTTCCGGCGCGTCTGCCCCGGTAGACGGGGTCGCTTTATTCGGACTTTGCCGTTCGGGCGCGTCTGCCCCGGTAGACGGGGTCGCTTTATTCGGACTTTGCCGTTCGGGCGCGTCTGCCCCGGTAGACGGGGTCGCCTCTTTCGGACTTTGCCGTTCGGGCGCGTCTGCCCCGGTAGACGGGGTCGCCTCTTTCGGACTTTGCCGTTCGGGCGCGTCTGGCCCGGTAGACGGGGTCGCTTTATTCGGACTTTGCCGTTCGGGCGCGTCTGCCCCGGTAGACGGGGTTGCCTCTTTCGGACTTTGCCGTTCCGGCGCGTCTGCCCCGGTAGACGGGGTTGCCTCTTTCGGACTTTGCCGTTCCGGCGCGTCTGCCCCGGTAGACGGGGTCGCTTTATTCGGACTTTGCCGTTCGGGCGCGTCTGCCCCGGTAGACGGGGTCGCTTTATTCGGACTTTGCCGTTCGGGCGCGTCTGCCCCGGTAGACGGGGTCGCCTCTTTCGGACTTTGCCGTTCGGGCGCGTCTGCCCCGGTAGACGGGGTCGCCTCTTTCGGACTTTGCCGTTCGGGCGCGTCTGGCCCGGTAGACGGGGTCGCTTTATTCGGACTTTGCCGTTCGGGCGCGTCTGCCCCGGTAGACGGGGTTGCCTCTTTCGGACTTTGCCGTTCCGGCGCGTCTGCCCCGGTAGACGGGGTCGCTTTATTCGGACTTTGCCGTTCGGGCGCGTCTGGCCCGGTAGACGGGGTCGCTTTATTCGGACTTTGCCGTTCGGGCGCGTCTGGCCCGGTAGACGGGGTCGCTTTATTCGGACTTTGCCGTTCGGGCGCGTCTGCCCCGGTAGACGGGGTTGCCTCTTTCGGACTTTGCCGTTCCGGCGCGTCTGCCCCGGTAGACGGGGTCGCTTTATTCGGACTTTGCCGTTCGGGCGCGTCTGCCCCGGTAGACGGGGTCGCTTTATTCGGACTTTGCCGTTCGGGCGCGTCTGCCCCGGTAGACGGGGTCGCCTCTTTCGGACTTTGCCGTTCGGGCGCGTCTGCCCCGGTAGACGGGGTCGCCTCTTTCGGACTTTGCCGTTCGGGCGCGTCTGGCCCGGTAGACGGGGTCGCTTTATTCGGACTTTGCCGTTCGGGCGCGTCTGCCCCGGTAGACGGGGTTGCCTCTTTCGGACTTTGCCGTTCCGGCGCGTCTGCCCCGGTAGACGGGGTCGCTTTATTCGGACTTTGCCGTTCGGGCGCGTCTGCCCCGGTAGACGGGGTCGCTTTATTCGGACTTTGCCGTTCGGGCGCGTCTGGCCCGGTAGACGGGGTCGCTTTATTCGGACTTTGCCGTTCGGGCGCGTCTGCCCCGGTAGACGGGGTTGCCTCTTTCGGACTTTGCCGTTCCGGCGCGTCTGCCCCGGTAGACGGGGTCGCTTTATTCGGACTTTGCCGTTCGGGCGCGTCTGCCCCGGTAGACGGGGTCGCTTTATTCGGACTTTGCCGTTCGGGCGCGTCTGCCCCGGTAGACGGGGTCGCTTTATTCGGACTTTGCCGTTCGGGCGCGTCTGCCCCGGTAGACGGGGTCGCTTTATTCGGACTTTGCCGTTCGGGCGCGTCTGCCCCGGTAGACGGGGTCGCTTTATTCGGACTTTGCCGTTCGGGCGCGTCTGCCCCGGTAGACGGGGTCGCCTCTTTCGGACTTTGCCGTTCGGGCGCGTCTGCCCCGGTAGACGGGGTCGCCTCTTTCGGACTTTGCCGTTCGGGCGCGTCTGGCCCGGTAGACGGGGTCGCTTTATTCGGACTTTGCCGTTCGGGCGCGTCTGCCCCGGTAGACGGGGTTGCCTCTTTCGGACTTTGCCGTTCCGGCGCGTCTGCCCCGGTAGACGGGGTCGCTTTATTCGGACTTTGCCGTTCGGGCGCGTCTGCCCCGGTAGACGGGGTCGCTTTATTCGGACTTTGCCGTTCGGGCGCGTCTGGCCCGGTAGACGGGGTCGCTTTATTCGGACTTTGCCGTTCGGGCGCGTCTGCCCCGGTAGACGGGGTTGCCTCTTTCGGACTTTGCCGTTCCGGCGCGTCTGCCCCGGTAGACGGGGTCGCCTCTTTCGGACTTTGCCGTTCGGGCGCGTCTGCCCCGGTAGACGGGGTCGCCTCTTTCGGACTTTGCCGTTCGGGCGCGTCTGGCCCGGTAGACGGGGTCGCTTTATTCGGACTTTGCCGTTCGGGCGCGTCTGCCCCGGTAGACGGGGTCGCTTTATTCGGACTTTGCCGTTCGGGCGCGTCTGCCCCGGTAGACGGGGTTGCCTCTTTCGGACTTTGCCGTTCCGGCGCGTCTGCCCCGGTAGACGGGGTCGCTTTATTCGGACTTTGCCGTTCGGGCGCGTCTGCCCCGGTAGACGGGGTCGCTTTATTCGGACTTTGCCGTTCGGGCGCGTCTGCCCCGGTAGACGGGGTCGCCTCTTTCGGACTTTGCCGTTCGGGCGCGTCTGCCCCGGTAGACGGGGTCGCCTCTTTCGGACTTTGCCGTTCGGGCGCGTCTGGCCCGGTAGACGGGGTCGCTTTATTCGGACTTTGCCGTTCGGGCGCGTCTGCCCCGGTAGACGGGGTTGCCTCTTTCGGACTTTGCCGTTCCGGCGCGTCTGCCCCGGTAGACGGGGTTGCCTCTTTCGGACTTTGCCGTTCCGGCGCGTCTGCCCCGGTAGACGGGGTCGCTTTATTCGGACTTTGCCGTTCGGGCGCGTCTGCCCCGGTAGACGGGGTCGCTTTATTCGGACTTTGCCGTTCGGGCGCGTCTGCCCCGGTAGACGGGGTCGCCTCTTTCGGACTTTGCCGTTCGGGCGCGTCTGCCCCGGTAGACGGGGTCGCCTCTTTCGGACTTTGCCGTTCGGGCGCGTCTGGCCCGGTAGACGGGGTCGCTTTATTCGGACTTTGCCGTTCGGGCGCGTCTGCCCCGGTAGACGGGGTTGCCTCTTTCGGACTTTGCCGTTCCGGCGCGTCTGCCCCGGTAGACGGGGTCGCTTTATTCGGACTTTGCCGTTCGGGCGCGTCTGGCCCGGTAGACGGGGTCGCTTTATTCGGACTTTGCCGTTCGGGCGCGTCTGGCCCGGTAGACGGGGTCGCTTTATTCGGACTTTGCCGTTCGGGCGCGTCTGCCCCGGTAGACGGGGTTGCCTCTTTCGGACTTTGCCGTTCCGGCGCGTCTGCCCCGGTAGACGGGGTCGCTTTATTCGGACTTTGCCGTTCGGGCGCGTCTGCCCCGGTAGACGGGGTCGCTTTATTCGGACTTTGCCGTTCGGGCGCGTCTGCCCCGGTAGACGGGGTCGCTTTATTCGGACTTTGCCGTTCGGGCGCGTCTGCCCCGGTAGACGGGGTCGCCTCTTTCGGACTTTGCCGTTCGGGCGCGTCTGCCCCGGTAGACGGGGTCGCCTCTTTCGGACTTTGCCGTTCGGGCGCGTCTGCCCCGGTAGACGGGGTCGCTTTATTCGGACTTTGCCGTTCGGGCGCGTTCGCCCCGGCCGACGCGGGACGAAAGTCGTTTGCGACTTTGCCTTCCCTGTGTAGGGCGTTCAAAGGCGAATCTTTTGTTACCAATCTCGTCACTTTGCTGCCAGTCTGGGCCGAGATACGTGCGATTGAACGGTATCGCCTAGGCAGACGCGGTACGGGGTTTTCGAATTTTTAAAGGTCCTTTTCTTTGGCGGAGCACGACGAATTTTACAGCGCCGCGTCGGCCGCGCTGCGGCGCATCTTTTTCGATCATCACATTGCGGTCGGAGCAGCGGGCGATTAACCGCTCGCGACAGGGAGACTTTGACCATTTCAAACTTTTCACGGCCGGCCCCTATGTCTCAAGCCTACGAATTTGAAGTCAGTGTGCAGGCGAATCTTTTGCCACCGGTCCCGTCGTTTTCCTGCCATTCTCGCTCGAGATAGGGGCGATTCAACAGTCTCGCCTAGGCAGACGCGGTCCCGCCTAGGCAGACGCGGTTCCCTCCCCGGCGAACGCGGTAAATGGTCTTCGAGTTTTTAGAGGCACTTTTACCTGGCGGAACGCGACGAAATTTACGCCACGCGTCGGCCGCGCCGGCGCGCATCTTGTGCAGTCATCCCCGACCCGCTGCTTCCAATGTAGCCGGAGCAGCGGGTGATTGACCAGTCTCGCAAGGGGCCGCCTTTTCGAATTCTCGCGGCCGTCGCCTTGAGCGCAGCCGCTCAGTTTTTAGTTGCGCGCGTTGGGCTGAGAAGGGCGAACATTTTGAGACCTCTCCCGTCCCTTTCGCGCAACGCAAGGCAGAGTTACGCTCGTTTGAAGCTCGCCTAGGCAGACGCGGTCCCGCCTAGGCAGACGCGGTTGCCTCCCCGGCGGACGCGGTGAACGGTCTTCGAACTTTTAAGGGCACTTTTAACTGGCGGAACGCGACGAAATTTACGCCACGTGTCGGCCGCACCGCGACGCATCTTGTGCAGTCATCGCCGACTCGCTGCTTCCAATGCAGCCGGAGCAGCGGGCGATTGACCAGGCTCGCAAGGGGCCGCCTTTTGTAATCTTCGCGGCCGTTCCCGTGGGCGAATCCGCTCCATTTTTAGATCCGCGTGTGGGGCTGAGAAAGGCGAACATTTTGAGACCTTTCTCGTCCCTTTCGCGCAACGCGAGTGAGAGTTACGCTCGTTTGAAGCTCGCCTAGGCAGACGCGGTCCCGCCTAGGCAGACGCGGTAAATGGTCTTCGAATTTTTAAAGGCACTTTGAACTGGCGGAGCGCGACGAAATTTACGCCACGGTTCGGCCGCGCCGGCGCGCATCTTGTGCAGTTATCGCGGACTCGCTGCTTGCACTGTAGCCGGAGCAGCAGGTGATTGACCAGGCTCGCAAGGGGCCGCCTTTTCTAGTCTTCGCGGCGGTTCCCGTGGGCGCAGCCGCTCAATTTCTAGTTCCGCGCGTTGGGCTGAGAGAGGCGAACATTTTGAGACCTTTCCCGTCCCTTTCGCGCAACGCAAGTGAGAGTTACGCTCGTTTGAAGCTCGCCTAGGCAGACGCGGTCCCGCCTAGGCAGACGCGGTTGCCTCCCCGGCGGACGCGGTAAACGGTCTTCGAGTTTTTAAAGGCACTTTGAACTGGCGGAGCGCGACCAAATTTACGCCACGGTTCGGCCGCGCAGGCGCGCATCTTGTGCAGTTATCGCGGACTCGCTGCTTGCACTGTAGCCGGAGCAGCAGGTGATTGACCAGGCTCGCAAGGGGCCGCCTTTTCTAATCTTCGCGGCGGTTCCCGTGGGCGCAGCCGCTCAATTTTTAGTTCCGCGTGTGGGGCTGAGAAAGGCGAACATTTTGAGACCTTTCCCGTCCCTTTCGCGCAACGCAAGTGAGAGTTACGCTCGTTTGAAGCTCGCCTAGGCAGACGCGGTCCCGCCTAGGCAGACGCGGTAAATGGTCTTCGAATTTTTAAAGGCACTTTGAACTGGCGGAACGCGACGAAATTTACGCCACGGTTCGGCCGCGCAGGCGCGCATCTTGTGCAGTTATCGCGGACTCGCTGCTTGCACTGTAGCCGGAGCAGCAGGTGATTGACCAGGCTCGCAAGGGGCCGCCTTTTCTAATCTTCGCGGCCGTTCCCGTGGGCGAATCCGCTCCATTTTTAGATCCGCGTGTGGGGCCGAGAAAGGCGAACATTTTGAGACCTTTCCCGTCCCTTTCGCGCAACGCAAGTGAGAGTTACGCTCGTTTGAAGCTCGCCTAGGCAGACGCGGTCCCGCCTAGGCAGACGCGGTAAATGGTCTTCGAATTTTTAAAGGCACTTTGAACTGGCGGAGCGCGACGAAATTTACGCCACGGTTCGGCCGCGCCGGCGCGCATCTTGTGCAGTTATCGCGGACTCGCTGCTTGCACTGTAGCCGGAGCAGCACGTGATTGACCAGGCTCGCAAGGGGCCGCCTTTTCTAATCTTCGCGGCTGTTCCCGTGGGCGAATCCGCTCCATTTTTAGATCCGCGTGTGGGGCCGAGAAAGGCGAACATTTTGAGACCTTTCCCGTCCCTTTCGCGCAACGCAAGTGAGAGTTACGCTCGTTTGAAGCTCGCCTAGGCAGACGCGGTCCCGCCTAGGCAGACGCGGTAAATGGTCTTCGAATTTTTAAAGGCACTTTGAACTGGCGGAGCGCGACGAAATTTACGCCACGGTTCGGCCGCGCCGGCGCGCATCTTGTGCAGTTATCGCGGACTCGCTGCTTGCACTGTAGCCGGAGCAGCACGTGATTGACCAGGCTCGCAAGGGGCCGCCTTTTCTAATCTTCGCGGCCGTTCCCGTGGGCGAATCCGCTCCATTTTTAGATCCGCGTGTGGGGCCGAGAAAGGCGAACATTTTGAGACCTTTCCCGTCCCTTTCGCGCAACGCAAGTGAGAGTTACGCTCGTTTGAAGCTCGCCTAGGCAGACGCGGTCCCGCCTAGGCAGACGCGGTTGCCTCCCCGGCGGACGCGGTAAATGGTCTTCGAATTTTTAAAGGCACTTTGAACTGGCGGAGCGCGACGAAATTTACGCCACGGTTCGGCCGCGCCGGCGCGCATCTTGTGCAGTTATCGCGGACTCGCTGCTTGCACTGTAGCCGGAGCAGCAGGTGATTGACCAGGCTCGCAAGGGGCCGCCTTTTCTAATCTTCGCGGCCGTTCCCGTGGGCGAATCCGCTCCATTTTTAGATCCGCGTGTGGGGCTGAGAAAGGCGAACATTTTGAGGCCTTTCCCGTCCCTTTCGCGCAACGCAAGTGAGAGTTACGCTCGTTTGAAGCTCGCCTAGGCAGACGCGGTCCCGCCTAGGCAGACGCGGTTGCCTCCCCGGCGGACGCGGTAAATGGTCTTCGAGTTTTTAAAGGCACTTTGAACTGGCGGAGCGCGACCAAATTTACGCCACGGTTCGGCCGCGCCGGCGCGCATCTTGTGCTGTCATCGCGGACTCGCTGCTTGCACTGTAGCCGGAGCAGCGGGTGATTGACCAGGCTCGCAAGGGGCCGCCTTTTCTAATCTTCGCGGCCGCTGCCGTGGGCGAATCCGCTCCATTTTTAGTTCCGCGCGTTGGGCTGAGAAAGGCGAACATTTTGAGACCTTTCTCGTCCCTTTCGCGCAACGCAAGTGAGAGTTACGCTCGTTTGAAGCTCGCCTAGGCAGACGCGGTCCCGCCTAGGCAGACGCGGTTGCCTCCCCGGCGGACGCGGTAAACGGTCTTCGAATTTTTAAAGGCACTTTGAACTGGCGGAGCGCGACGAAATTTACGCCACGGTTCGGCCGCGCCGGCGCGCATCTTGTGCAGTCATCGCCGACTCGCTGCTTCCACTGCAGCCGGAGCAGCGGGCGATTGACCAGGCTCGCAAGGGGCCGCCTTTTCTAATCTTCGCGGCTGTTCCCGTGGGCGCAGCCGCTCAATTTTTAGTTCCGCGTGTTGGGCTGAGAGAGGCGAATATTTTGAGACCTTTCCCGTCCCTTTCGCGCAACGCAAGTGAGAGTTACGCTCGTTTGAAGCTCGCCTAGGCAGACGCGGTCCCGCCTAGGCAGACGCGGTTGCCTCCCCGGCGGACGCGGTAAACGGTCTTCGAGTTTTTAAAGGCACTTTGAACTGGCGGAGCGCGACCAAATTTACGCCACGGTTCGGCCGCGCCGGCGCGCATCTTGTGCAGTCATCGCCGACCCGCTGCTTGCACTGTAGCCGGAGCAGCGGGCGATTGAGCAGTCTCGCAAGGGGCCGCCTTTTCTAATCTTCGCGGCCGTTCCCGTGGGCGAATCCGCTCCATTTTTAGATCCGCGTGTGGGGCTGAGAAAGGCGAACATTTTGAGACCTTTCCCGTCCCTTTCGCCCAACGCAAGTGAGAGTTACGCTCGTTTGAAGCTCGCCTAGGCAGACGCGGTTGCCTCCCCGGCGGACGCGGTAAATGGTCTTCGAGTTTTTAAAGGCACTTTGAACTGGCGGAGCGCGACCAAATTTACGCCACGGTTCGGCCGCGCCGGCGCGCATCTTGTGCTGTCATCGCGGACTCGCTGCTTGCACTGTAGCCGGAGCAGCGGGCGATTGACCAGTATCGCAAGGGGCCGCCTTTTCTAATCTTCGCGGCCGTTCCCGTGGGCGAATCCGCTCCATTTTTAGTTCCGCGCGTTGGGCTGAGAAAGGCGAACATTTTGAGACCTTTCCCGTCCGTTTCGCGCAACGCAAGTGAGAGTTACGCTCGTTTGAAGCTCGCCTAGGCAGACGCGGTCCCGCCTAGGCAGACGCGGTTGCCTCCCCGGCGGACGCGGTAAACGGTCTTCGAATTTTTAAAGGCACTTTGAACTGGCGGAGCGCGACGAAATTTACGCCACGGTTCGGCCGCGCCGGCGCGCATCTTGTGCAGTCATCGCCGACCCGCTGCGTCCACTGCAGCCGGAGCAGCGGGCGATTGACCAGTATCGCAAGGGGCCGCCTTTTCGAATTCTCGCGGCCGTTGCCTTGAGCGCAGCCGCTCAATTTCTAGTTGCGCGCGTTGGGCTGAGAAAGGCGAACATTTTGAGACCTTTCCCGTCCGTTTCGCGCAACGCAAGTGAGAGTTGCGCTCGTTTGAAGCTCGCCTAGGCAGACGCGGTCCCGCCTAGGCAGACGCGGTAAATTGTCTTCGAATTTTTAAAGGCACTTTGAACTGGCGGAGCGCGACGAAATTTACGCCACGGTTCGGCCGCGCCGGCGCGCATCTTGTGCAGTTATCGCGGACTCGCTGCTTGCACTGTAGCCGGAGCAGCAGGTGATTGACCAGGCTCGCAAGGGGCCGCCTTTTCTAATCTTCGCGGCCGTTCCCGTGGACGAATCCGCTCCATTTTTAGATCCGCGTGTGGGGCTGAGAAAGGCGAGCATTTTGAGACCTTTCTCGTCCCTTTCGCGCAACGCAAGTGAGAGTTACGCTCGTTTGAAGCTCGCCTAGGCAGACGCGGTCCCGCCTAGGCAGACGCGGTTGCCTCCCCGGCGGACGCGGTAAACGGTTTTCGAATATTTAAAGGCACTTTCACCTGGCGGAACGAGACGAAATTTACGCCACGTGTCGGCCGCGCTGCCGCCCATCTTGTGCAGTCCTCCTCGACCCGCTGCTTCCACTGTAGCCGGAGCAGCGGGTGATTGACCAGGTTCGCAAGGGGCCGCCTTTTCGAATGTTCACGGCCGTTCCCGTGGGCGCAGCCGCTCAATTTTTAGTTCCGCGTGTGGGGCTGAGAAAGGCGAATATTTTGAGACCTTTCCCGTCCCTTTCGCGCAACGGAAGGCAGAGTTACGTTCGTTTGAAGCCCGCTCCGGTAGACGCGCTTATGACCCGCGGGGGTCTGGGTACTTATCGCTGCATATATAAGGGGGCATACCGCCTAGGCAGACGCGAAACAGTAAAGCGTCCGCTTTGTCAGCAAAGTCCGAAACGGACCTCTCGACGCCCGGGAGGTGAATTCGGGCTTTAGGCGGCCTCGGCAGATGTGATTTTCATGAGTTTGTGCATTATTTATGCGAGTTTTGCGGCGAACGCGCCTCGAGTACGGCGGCTCGCCCGACGGCTATGTCCACGAGTACGGCTCGTGCGGGGCGCCGCGGAAGCGCGGTTGTGCGATGCCGCAGCAAAGCGCGCACGATTTGAGTGGCTTTTGCGGCGAACGCTCCTCGAGTACGGCGGTTCGCCCGATGACAATGTCCACGAGTACGGCTCGTGCGGGGCGCCGCGGAAGTGCTTTTTTGCGATGCCGCAGCAAAGCGCGCTCGATTTGAGGGGCTCTTGCCGCCAACGCGCCTCGAGTACGGCGGTTGGCCCGATGACAATGTCCACGAGTACGGCTCGTGCGGGGCGCCGGGGAAGCGCTTTTGTGCGATGCCGCAGGAAAGCGCGCACGTTTTGAGCGGCTCTTGCGGCGAACGCGCCTCGAGTACGGCGGTTCGCCCGACGGCTATGTCCACGAGTACGGCTCGTGCGGGGCGCCGGGGCAGCGCTTTCGTGCGATGCCGCAGGAAAGCGTGCACGATTTGAGCGGCTCTTGCGGCGAACGCGCCTCGAGTACGGCGGTTCGCCCGATGACCATGTCCACGAGTACGGCTCGTGCGGGGCGCCGGGGCAGCGCTTTCGTGCGATGCCGCAGGAAAGCGCGCACGATTTGAGCGGCTCTTGCGGCGAACGCGCCTCGAGTACGGCGGTTCGCCCGATGACCATGTCCACGAGTACGGCTCGTGCGGGGCGCCGGGGCAGCGCTTTCGTGCGATGCCGCAGGAAAGCGCGCACGATTTGAGCGGCTCTTGCGGCGAACGCGCCTCGAGTACGGCGCTTCGCCCGACGGCTATGTCCACGAGTACGGCTCGTGCGGGGCGCCGGGGATGCGCTTTTGTGCGATGCCGCAGCAAAGCGCGCACGATTTGTGGGGGTCTTGCCGCCAACGCGCCTCGAGTACGGCGGTTCGCCCGATGACAATGTCCACGAGTACGGCTCGTGCGGGGCGCCGGGGCAGCGCTTTCGTGCGATGCCGCAGGAAAGCGCGCACGATTTGAGCGGCTCTTGCGGCGAACGCGCCTCGAGTACGGCGGTTCGCCCGACGGCTATGTCCACGAGTACGGCTCGTGCGGGGCGCCGCGGAAGCGCGGCGTTGTGATGCCGCGGCAAAGCGCGCACGATTTGTGCGGCCCTTGCGGCGAAAGTGGCACGAGTACGGCGATTTACTCACCCACGGAGGTCTGGGTACTTATCGCTGCTATTATATGGGGGTCCCAGTGGAGCAGTCGGCGGCGCGCGCCCGCGTGTGCGCGCCGTGACCGGGTCTGATATGCGGCCTCGTGCCCAGCGTGTCCCCGTCCCTCGGACCCCACGGCATTCGTCTGCAGCCTCATCCGCGTCTGCGATAGGGGCTGGTTGTCGGACGACGCTGTTTCCACGTTTTACGAGGTGTGTTCCGTGCTACCCGGACTCGATTCCGTGCGAGCGCGCCGAAGACGCGGGCGTGTCCCGTCGTCTGGCGGCTTGGCCGTCTCGGCTACGCAGCAAGCGCCGTCCAGTTGCCTAATGCTGCGGCCCTAGAGGCCGATGTGCGCACTGGTGGGCGCGTTACAAATGCTTTGCCTAAAGGCACACGTGCTCTCTTGCCGCGTGGCGATTGCCGTACCTACGGGTCGGATGCCGCAGCGAGCTCGAACGATGCACGGGCAGCGCAAGCTGCCGCGAAAAAGATGCGTCGCGCGCTGGGGGTTTATGGCGGCCCTATCGGCGGCGACGAGGCACCCTTCTGGGGCGAAAAGGGAATGCCTATGCATCATACCTGGTTGATCCTGCCAGTAATCATATGCTTGTCTCAAAGATTAAGCCATGCATGTCTAAGTACATGCCGAAATAAGGCGAAACCGCGAATGGCTCATTAAATCAGTTATGGTTCCTTAGATCGTTTCTTTCTACTTGGACAACTGTGGCAATTCTAGAGCTAATACATGCATTGAGCCTGAAGGCCTTTGGCTGACGGGCGCTTTTATTAGACCAAGACCCATCGGGCTCTGCCCGTACTCTGTGGTGACTCTGGATAACTTTGTGCTGATCGCATGGCCATGAGCCGGCGACGTTTCTTTCAAGTGTCTGCCTTATCAACTTTCGATGGTAGGTTACTTGCCTACCATGGTTGTTACGGGTAACGGAGAATCAGGGTTCGATTCCGGAGAGGGAGCCTGAGAAACGGCTACCACATCCAAGGAAGGCAGCAGGCGCGCAAATTACCCACTCCCGGCACGGGGAGGTAGTGACGAAAAATAACAATACGGGACTCTTTTGAGGCCCCGTAATTGAAATGAGTACACTCTAAATCCTTTAACGAGGATCAATTGGAGGGCAAGTCTGGTGCCAGCAGCCGCGGTAATTCCAGCTCCAATAGCGTATACTAAAGCTGCTGCGGTTAAAAAGCTCGTAGTTGGATCTCAGTTCCAGACGAGTAGTGCATCTACCCGATGCGACGGCTCGGACTGAACATCATGCCGGTCCTCTCTTGGTGCCCTTCATTGGTGCGTCTCGAGGTGGCCTGCGCTTTTACTTTGAAAAAATTAGAGTGCTCAACGCAGGCGAGTCGCCTGAATAAACTTGCATGGAATAATAGAACAAGACCCCGTTTCTGTTCTGTTGGTTTTTGGAATACGGGGTAATGATTAAGAGGGACAGACGGGGGCATTCGTATTGCGGCGCTAGAGGTGAAATTCTTGGACCGTCGCAAGACGAACTACTGCGAAAGCATTTGCCAAGAATGTTTTCTTTGATCAAGAACGAAAGTCAGAGGTTCGAAGGCGATCAGATACCGCCCTAGTTCTGACCATAAACGATGCCAACCAGCGATCCGCCTGAGTTACTCAAATGACTCGGCGGGCAGCTTCCGGGAAACCAAAGTATTTGGGTTCCGGGGGAAGTATGGTTGCAAAGCTGAAACTTAAAGGAATTGACGGAAGGGCACCACCAGGAGTGGAGCCTGCGGCTTAATTTGACTCAACACGGGAAAACTTACCCGGCCCGGACACTGGGAGGATTGACAGATTGAGAGCTCTTTCTTGATTCGGTGGATGGTGGTGCATGGCCGTTCTTAGTTGGTGGAGCGATTTGTCTGGTTAATTCCGATAACGAACGAGACTCTAGCCTATTAAATAGGTGCGGGGTTCCCAGCACCTTACAACCTTCTTAGAGGGACAAGCGGCTCCTAGCCGCACGAAACAGAGCAATAACAGGTCTGTGATGCCCTTAGATGTCCGGGGCCGCACGCGCGCTACACTGAAGGAAGCAGCGTGTCTTTATCCCTGTCTGAAAAGACTGGGTAACCCGTGGAACTTCTTTCGTGATTGGGATAGGGGCTTGCAATTGTTCCCCTTGAACGAGGAATTCCCAGTAAGCGCGAGTCATAAGCTCGCGTTGATTACGTCCCTGCCCTTTGTACACACCGCCCGTCGCTACTACCGATTGAATGATTTAGTGAGGTCTTCGGACCGATGTCCGGCGCGGCCTTTCGGTTGCGCCGGTCTGTTGGAAAGATGACCAAACTTGATCATTTAGAGGAAGTAAAAGTCGTAACAAGGTTTCCGTAGGTGAACCTGCGGAAGGATCATTACCGGATTGTGCTTGTCACACCCGGCGCCGCCCCCACTTATAAGCGGGGGAAGGCCTCAACCGCGGAGTTGCGAGATTCTGAAGCCGCTTCTCTGCACAAACTGTTGCGCCCAGCGGAGCTCCGTCACCAAGGGAAAGTCGGACGGGCTGTATCCGCAGGTTTGAACGGCGTAACGCACCACTCATGGTGGGCTTTCGGTTGTCGACAACCGTCGAAGAGGCGCAAACAGAGCCGGTAGGCAGGCCGAGGGAAAGGCCTGCCCGCTGCCAAGGGAACGGCGGCGGCTGCTGCGAAGTACGAAAGGAAACGCTGCTCGCTGGCTTTGTCGTGTTGCGACCACGAGTCGGTAGGCGGGCCGAGGGAAAGGCCTGCCCGCTGCCAAGGGAACGGCGGCGGCTGCTGCGAAGTACGAAAGGAAACGCTGCTCGCTGGCTTTGTCGTGTTGCGACCACGAGTCGGTAGGCGGGCCGAGGGAAAGGCCTGCCCGCTGCCAAGGGAACGGCGGCGGCTGCTGCGAAGTACGAAAGGAAACGCTGCTCGCTGGCTTTGTCGTGTTGCGACCACGAGTCGGTAGGCGGGCCGAGGGAAAGGCCTGCCCGCTGCCAAGGGAACGGCGGCGGCTGCTGCGAAGTACGAGAGGAACCGCGGCTCGCTGGCTTTGTCGTGTTGCGACCACCAGTCGGTAGGCGGGCCGAGGGAAAGGCCTGCCCGCTGCCAAGGGAACGGCGGCGGCTGCTGCGAAGTACGAGAGGAACCGCGGCTCGCTGGCTGGGAAACTGCGCTTCTGCGCGACGCGCACGCGGCGGGACGCGCGCGGCCCAGGGAACGGCCGCGCGCGAAAGGTCTCGCACTGCGGGCGCGGAGTCTGACGCCGCGCCGACGGCGCGAAAGGAGGCACCGGGACCGAAAAGGACGAGGGATTATAATCCCGCACTTTGAACGCATTCGCGGCAGCCGGGTTCTCTTGCTGCTTCGTCCTTCCCAGCCTTCGAGTAGTCTGTCGGTGCGCTACCGAAACGCCGTCCATGGCACTGTGGCCGGTGGGCTCCTATTGCGGGAGTAGACTGATGAACGTCCGCTTTGCGGCTTGTTCCAAGTACGCGCTGCGTAGCCACGGCTAGGCGGTGCCTGTCTCCTTGCGAAGCAATGATGTGGCGAAATGGTCGAGTAGGGAGCAGCACGATGGCGCACCCGGGGGCGACCGGACCGGGGGGCGTTGGGAAAACCCCCTCCCCTACAAAAGGGTGCAGCAGCGGTAGGCGGTGATGACTCGCCTTGAAAGATGTGAACAGCAGTTGAGTGTGAACAGCAACAAAAAAAACCGCTGCTGGAGTCCGGGGGTAGCGTCGCTGCAGATCGCAGAAAGGTGCGTGAGGACGGTGGCACAGAGCTCCAAGAATGTATATTTCTAGCAAACGCCGGTGCTTCGAGGTGTTCTGCGGTCAGGCCCGTGCGGGCGGAGCGGGCGTGCCCAAGAAGGCACAAGAAGACCCACCTCTGATGAAGACCGGAATTGGAGCGTCACGCGTCGGCTCAGCACTTCTGCCTTAGTGGTTGCCAAATGCCTCGTCATCCTATTAGTGACGCGCAAGCCATTATCGCACAAAAGCTTCGAGAGACTTTGCTCGCTTTGGCTTTGAGGCACGCGCAGCATGCCGAACGGACGGCTGCGAGGCGCGAAAGACGTCGGTCGAAACTGCGACTGGAGACCAGGGGAAAAGCCCGGTGCCTAAAACCCTGGTTGTACTGTACGGATTTGAACAAACCAAACGCACGACTCTAAGCGGTGGATCACTCGGTTCTCGGGTCGATGAAGAACGCAGCCAGCTGCGAGACTTGGTGTGAATTGCAGGACACACTGAGCACTGATTCTTCGAACGCACATTGCGCCCTTGGGTCTTCCCTTGGGTTCGTCTGTCTGAGGGTCGGATCATATATCAAGAGAGGCGCCGGCGCCCGGGGATGGCGCGGCCGGCGACTCGTTTTGACCGTGTCGGCAAAGAGGACGGCTCTGTACGGAACGCCGAAGATCCCTCGAAAGACTTTGCGAATGAGGAGGAGAGCGGGTCGAACCCTTCAGCCGCGCGCAAAGCGGCAGAGTCGGGTCGCCCTGCGCTGACGTAACGCGGGCCGGCGGCTGCTAGCCGTAGAGCGTCACGCCTCAGAAAGCGACCGCCGCAGGAAGGGATTACCTGCAGGGAAAGAGCGGTCCGACGGGAGACGAGGCTGTTTGGACGGGCGGCGAAGCGCTGCCTGCTGGCCCGCGGAGAAGTAGCCGAACTGCTGCGAGAAGCGCAGAGACGGGAACGCCCTGTTCCGGGCACGCCCGCGCGAGAAAAAGGGATACCTCGCGCGGGGTGCAGGGAGGTGACGGGCGCGAGCGCGGTGTGCGCAGCACAGTTCGGCAAAGCGCAGAGGCGCGCCGTGTGCGCGGCAACGAAGGGGTCCCCCGGACCCTGTGCGGAAAGGGACCGCCTCCTCGAGTGGGCGCGAAGTCGAGTACGGGTCGAACGGACGCGATCTCGTTGCGAGCGCAGTCCGCCGTCGGTCTAAGTGCTTCGCAGTCTCTGCCCCGAGAAAAACTGGGCCACTCCAGTTGGGGCGGGGGCGACGCAAAACTCTGACGATGCCCCTACGCCAGGCCGAGGTCGTTCTCTCGAGGGAAAGAGAGGCGGCAGGGAATTTATTCGGCCGCGGCGGTCGGGGGTTCACACTCTCTGCGTTCAGTGTTCCGCGCGCAACCGAATGCGCGCCGTCCCGAGCGCCGGTCAGAGGTGCCTTCCAGTCTCGCTCGCAGTCGCCGAGGGTGCTGCCGACTGAGAGCGGGGAATGGGCGGAAGGTGCCGGCCGGAGACGAGGGAAGGACGCGCGCGCGCGACCGCGCCGGAATCGAACGCGAGAAAATGCATATCTGTGTCGACCTCAGATCAGGCGAGACAACCCGCTGAATTTAAGCATATCACTAAGCGGAGGAAAAGAAACCAACAGGGATTCCCCGAGTAGCTGCGAGCGAAACGGGACCTAGCCCAGCACCGAATCCCCCGTCCTTGCAGGCGGTCGGGAAATGTGGTGTATGGGAGGCAACGTTCCCGGGAGTTTGCGACGGTGCAAGTCCCCCTGACAGGGGCTTGTCCCAGAGTGGGTGCCAGGCCCGTCTCCGCCGTTGCGCGCCCGGGACGAAGCCTCCCGTGAGTCGGGTTGCTTGAGAGTGCAGCCCTAAGTGGGTGGTAAACTCCATCTAAGGCTAAATACGACCGAGAGACCGATAGTCAACAAGTACCGTGAGGGAAAGTTGAAAAGAACTTTGAAGAGAGAGTTCAAG
>NW_028317662.1:480000-530000 GCF_055824585.1 Amblyomma mixtum
CGAAGCTCTTTGGAATCGAAATCATTCGCGCAAAGACTCATTGGCAAGCACTTCGCAACCTTAGCCACACTGCGTGGCGTGATCGTTTCTAAGTTTTTACTATTGCTGCCATTTTAGGTGAAATACACTCATGAACAGCCTGGACAACTGCTAACTTATGAACACATTGGGAAACGGGCTGAACGGGAAGCAATCAACTGACAAGCCCCCGCGTATTTCGGTACTCCTGCAGCATGCGCATCTGTCGAATTTATCCGGCCACGGGCGCTGCACCTGGACGGGGAAGAACACCTTTAACCTTTTCAATGTGCGCCCGCCGCCAGATCGGCAGGCACCTCTACGACACCTACCAGGCCCAGCTGCCTGTTTTATCTGGCATGGGGTAGGCTAGAAAGTCTGCTGCTGCTAATTTCCCACTGTATGCCATAATTTTAGTAAGAACCCGCTGCCAGATGATCTCGGCTGTAATACTCTGTTATCAATTTCGTAATACCCTGGTTTCTAAGCCTCCCACACAAACGTACCAAGTAATGTGTACTCGCCTGCGATTGGAATAAATCTTTCAACAGATGTCGTACACGCCTGGCGAGATGACTTCAGTATGCATCCTGATAATGCTGCTCCTGCATTTCGCAGACTAGCTCACGCCAGCGCAGAAGGCGTCTGACAGCAAAATTCTGAGCTACGTCGAAAACATTCCAACGACACTTCTACGATACTCCCGAAGCGAAACTTGAGCGCAGGTCTATAGGTGTCTCAGGTTCGATTGGCTGATCGTTTGCTTCGCTGGGTCGCCTGTACGTTGGCGATGATATTCGTCCGGTAGTAGTGATATTTGATGAAGGTATGTGCAGCGCACAGCGCGAGAGCGCATTACAATTTAACGGGAGTCTTGATCGGCAAAGGGGGAAAGCCGCTGGTCAGGATCAGGTAACATTGCCATTGCGCATTGCCTAGTGACCTCGAGCGTACGTGAAGCTTGGGGACCGCTAACATTAAATTAATTCTTAAGAAAGGAGACGTGAACGACTTGAAAAATTGCACATCGATCAGCTTACTGTCCGTTGCCTACAAGGTATTGGCTAAGGTGATCGCCAATACAGTTAGTACAAGCTTGGACTTCAATACACCAAATGATCAGGCAGGATTTCGTATAGTTGCAATAGGCGATATTCACACTATCAGTCAGGTGATAGAGAAATGCTTCGAATATAACTGACCCCATATATAGCCCTCATTGATTACGAGAAGTCATTTGACT
The DNA here is from genome assembly GCF_055824585.1 of Amblyomma mixtum. Classification (NCBI taxonomy): domain Eukaryota; kingdom Metazoa; phylum Arthropoda; class Arachnida; order Ixodida; family Ixodidae; genus Amblyomma; species Amblyomma mixtum. Next base: position 481,262 of record NW_028317662.1, read on the forward strand.
AAGTGAAAATCTTAGCTATCATCAGTGAGTAGAAGAGCGTTATGTGCAATTATTGGAAGATATCTGTAATATCTGCAAAGAAGAATGAGAATTGGATAGAGCGCATATGGCAGGTTCTCTCAGATCATGAGTGTCAGTTTACGAATATCTCTCAAGAGAAAAGTATACAACAAATGTATTTTACCGGTACTCACATATGAGGCAGAAACATGAAGACTAACGGAAGAGATGAGCTTAAGTTAAACACAACGCAGCGAGCTATGGAAAGAAAAATCATAAATTTAACGTTAAAAGACCGCAAGCGGCAAGAGTGGCTAAGGAAACAAGCACGGGTTAATGACAGCCTAGCCGAAATCAAGAGGAAGAAATGGGCTGGTGCAGTTCATGTAAATGTGAAGGCAAAGTAACCTCTGGCTCCTTAAGGGTAACGGAATGGACTCCAAGCGAAGGCAAGCGTAGCAGGGGGCGGCCGAAAGTTAGGTGGGTGGATGAGATTAAGACGTTTGGAGGGACACAGTGGCCGCAGCTGGCAAATATTGCGGCTAATTAGAGAGAAATGGGAGAGGCCTTCACCCTGCAATGGGCGTATTCAGGCTGATGATCCCCACTCGTGACATCAAGGCGAAAGAACTCATGGGAGAGGAGCTAATGAAGTATAATTAACGTACAGCGCAGCTGCTGATATACGATTTGCGCTTGACGTGAAGTTTGTCCTGGTAGGGCTATATATATCGTTGCCACCTCGGAGATACGGCTCTCAATGTATAATCCTGTACAACAATTGGCCGGGAAATATTTAAGCCCCGAAATGAAACCAAGCGATGTGTTTTTGAAGAGTGTGATTTGAAAACCATAGATGTTGAACAGTTTTATGTATGATTACGGTACAATGGAGACGGCTAGAGAAGCGTAACGTGGTTTTACTTGATATGCATTTTTCTATTCCTGCCTCATGTTCTCACCCACTATGCTCCTCTGACAAATGATAGCTAGTCTGCTCAACAGCATACCGAAACATCGACGAATCGGAAGCCCAATCGAAAGCACATTTTTTTCGCCTATGCTGGCTTCCATATCTCTTAAAAGACGGTAAATTTCATGTCCTGGTAACGGCAGCAACTTGTTTGGCCGCTGCTTCTGCTTCAGGTTTACTTGTATAAAGAAATACCTGGTTATCCATGTAAAAACTACCGAATGCTGCGTCTCTAATGCTTTGGAGAATTCTTTTAGCGTTTCGTTAAACAAACTTCTCTTCCACTCTGCTGAACACGGTCTGTCAAGGAATTTTATAGCCGGGTGCAAGTCGCTGAAGATCACCCACCTACATAGATTTCCTATTGATACTATAAACATTAGGGCCAAATGAATTGCATATATCTGAGCTGTCCCTTAGACTGCTGCGTGAGCCAGTTTACCTTCTTGTAGTTTACTCTGCATGTGATTCTGTTGTAATTGAGCATGTCGCTACGTAGTAGCTTCTGGTATATTCATCTGCGGAATTATGTATGCAGATGTCCATGAATATTTAAGACTTCAGCCATCAGCACTGAGATGAACGTGACCAGAATACCATACGTATATTTGGTACATGGCTAACTTGTTAGTAGCAAGCACCATCACGTCAAGTTTTCTCGTTATACCAGCGACACAAAACTAAATCTTAGGCGTCAACAGGAGCCACGGGGGTGCCTTATATCTCCTGTCCAATACTCATAATTTGGATGATGCTACATGTGTTCTACAAACACTTGATGAATTTCGCTTCCATCACGATCCTGTACGTGAAACTAACAGGTGCTTTTCATGTTCGGACATTAGACGTAAAATGTGTCAGAAAGCCTGACTTGCTCCCAATACATGAAACGGAGGCTGCCGGGTCTCTGCAATAACTGGAGGGACAGGAGTCGTTTGCGCCACGCCCAAACACGCCCGAAAACAACTAGCTATCAGCCTCTGCAAATGCACTTCTGTGATTCGCGCAAGGCCATGAAGTATCGGTGCAGGGCAAGCAATCTTTTGTCGTGTGATTGCGTTGGGCACTTTGAGCAGAAATGGCTCCGAACTGCACCAAGAATTTAAATGCCAGCTGCCCCAGTAGGCAGCTTGCTCAAAATCTGGTGACAGGTTTTGATGGCATTGCAACACAATTGGGCCATCTAAGTGGCCAAAATTTCCCACTCTTCACACTTTTTTTGTAAATTTTTCACTCACGGCTAACGACGCCAAGGCAGACATCGACGCCTATGACGACACTGGCTTCCCTGCGATACATGATCGATTATATTGTGGCGTTAAAATATGCCGTATTTTCGCTGCTAGGGCAAATTGCTGCACTCAGGAATCCCCTAAATACTGTGATGCAGAGCAAGCTTCTCTAAGGTCTTGTAACCGCTTGATGTTTTATTCTATTATTTCTATTTTTTTTCAGCTTGCTACTGTAGGCCTCCATTTGAGGGTTATAACAGAGAGCCGCGTTATTTCTACTCTCCATATAACAACCGATGCTTCAAGTATGTTGGTCTAGATCGCGGCTGTAACAGCTTCGATAACAAAGATGACTGCTGGAATAAATGTAAGCGAGGAAAGAAGCCTGGACCAAGACGCACGAAGAATAGGAACGGAAACTGGTAAGTAAGCAAGTAGGTTCGTTTACAATACCCGACTCCGGTTCCACTCTGTAAAAACTTATAATATATACGTTGCGTGTAATCTTGCATTTTCTTCGTTGCATATCCCGCGAAAGCACATTTGGACGACTAATTTTCTATCTCTCTATATTCGCACTGTTAAAAAGAGCCCCGCAGCTCATTTGCTATAGGCAGAGAGAAGGTGCATTACTGTTTTTTACGACAAGCAGCTATTTTTTCCCACTGGAAGGGTCTCGAGTTTGCTTCCATCGTTCAAAAAATATTTTACCAGATATGCTGATATACTAACTGAGTTTGAAATGTTCAGTTCATACCAAACTATTCTCTCGCATTTCTGTGCTTGTGTGTTACCTTCGGAAACGGTCGGTATAACAAAATAATCATACGGAACGTGCAGGTTTTCAAAAACACACCATAGGAAGCGTAATGAAAGTCATTAATAAATTTACGTCAAAACCAGGGGAAATTCGGGCGAAATAGAAGTAGTTTCCACATCCAGTAAAAATACCACCTCTGCTGTTTAATATTCCCTCTTGTGAAATAGTTCATTCTTGTATGAGGTAAAGAGAAACAGGATTTTTTCGCATGCGTATGGGAGAATAAGTAACTAATTTCGTTTGCCAGGTGCATAGGAACGTACATTTTAAATTCCATAATACCGAGACCACTATGCAACAACCTCTGCATGAATAAAGCTTGTGGTGTGCCTGTAACAATCATATTACTTAGGTTCGTAAACAACTAAAAGAAGCTGAAACTTTTCATCCAGCTGAGTCGGTTTGGTAGTGCCAATGAAGGCGTCGAAAGAATCAACGAAATGATTCCCAATAAGTTTTGTGGAAGCGAAGAAAGAACATTTTCCTCCAGCTGTGCACCGCAATGACATGTGGCGCGTTTTCCACATCTCAGAAATTTAGCGCATCCGGTGCTCAGGAACATAAACGCAGTTGCGCCGTCATTTGAAGACCTAATCCATTGAGCACTGTGCTAAATTCAATCTGTTTTCACAACTGTACTGTCATGGAAGCAATTTATTTTGCACTGCAGCTCTAGAAAGTTACGACCACGTTGTTGGCGATGCCTACCCTTCCTTTGAGCGAACCGGCCAAGCGAAGTCTGCCTGATATGGCGTTATAGTCCAGCCTTTTTTAATACAGTGCCGTACAGAGTTTCAGACATCAGCAGCGGGCGCTGGTTTTGCACCGACCCTCCTGCAAGGCCAATTTTCATTTTGTGCAGAAAAAAAGGAGATTTCTTTGCACTTATATTTCGAATCATTAATTATATTTCTCTGAAAAACCTACACAGCACTGTCCTGTCCATGGCATCACACTCCGTGTTTGCTCAAACCACAAGGTTGAGAAAAAAATTCTTTTTATCTTTTTCGTTGCTTAAGTATGCAAATGTCGCAATTCTGATAACTGCTGTACGCCACAGCCAAGAGTTCTGCCTCAATTTCCCAAATATGTAATGTTGATGAAATAAGAGAGTGTGCACAATACTTTTTGAATGCTGTGGCATGAAGACATATATGGAGCCATCATAAAGAGAAAAAAATTACTGCTGCCTGAAGGAAAATTACGCAAACATGGAAGGTAGCAGTATTAAAACAAGAAGCAGACAAAAAACGCTGTGATTTTTGTGTCAAGAATTCTAAGCGACCATATGCCTTGTCTACTCGGCCTAGCGCAAGTGAGCATCTACGAAGTAAAGTGAATTCTCTTAGGCAAAGCTCAGTTTGCGAGAGTAGTTTTTTTTTCAAATTGGATCGATACGTTTTCAAAGTAAACGCATATCAACTTTTGATTTCTGCTTTCTATATCAAATGGAACAATTTGTCACACCATGTACTTTGTTCGTTGTCGATGAGCCTTTCTCTTATAGCTGTTTAGATTTGCTTTGATTAATAGTAGTTCATTGAACCGATCCAAAAATTTGTAGATTCAGATGATACAAATTCAACAAAAATAAAAACATTTGAAGTATGCATTGCTACAGTGGGGCGCAACGGCAGCAGATTTGAATTTTCACAGTCTCCATTCAATGCTCCAGCGCCTCGCACGGATGTTTTACGGTTTGTAGGCAGCTTGCCGTATACATGCGGTCTTGAAGAGAATGCAGGCTGCACGTAGCAAGGCCTATAACTCGCGTTTTAGTCACACCGATTATTCTGGTTAATAGGTGAGCTGAGGCCAGTACTTATTAAGTGCTAGCTCAGCACGGCGGGCGCCAGGAAAGCCACGAAGGGCGGACATGTCATCGGCTGCAGATGTGGCGTCCATCACCATAAATATCTTTTGCCCCGTACCTTTAGTGGAACGCCAAACCTAGCGGTTCATCATTCAGTTTAAAATTTAGGGATCGATGCTCTAGGCCCAGGGCCATACGCTGGACATCAGGAGTGTCCAATTCAGTGCAGTAGCTTTTTTTCTCTAGACATATCAGTTGGGTAGAGCACTCCTTAACATTGCCAAACGCTCTTTTATCAAATGTAACTGACGCCTGTCCGGCCTCTCGGAGCTGTTCGGAACATTGCGTTTTTAATAATAGCAAACTTTTTAAAATCTGGGCACCTAGTTTTAACAGCGCCTCACCCGGAGCGACCACATTGTCTACCTCTTCTAGAAGATTAGGATCTTTGCAGCCATGCTATACCACCAACTTGGCAAATCTACGGTGGCTCTTATACGAGTGATTTGCACATCATGAGTGGAACCTACTTTAAATATGATATTGCAGTATATGGTGCCTGATCTGATTATAAGAAGCAAGCATTAACGTTTTCATACGCAGATTTGTGAATACCGTAACAAAAGACACCAAACTATACTTGGCTGGTGTTAAGGAAAAATTTAGTGGCCTAACATCCTCCACTTTAATTGAATCCTGTATTGAATTGTGTTTTCAGCGCATTATTGTTGAGAAAAACACAGCGAAAAAAAGATTTTAAACTGAGAAAACAGAACGCGTTGTTAAACTCGGGTTTTTAGAAATTATGCCAAAAAAAAACGCTAAATTCCTATGCGCCTGCTATATAAATGGAATTACTGATGATTTTGTCTTAGAAATAAAAAGTGTAAGATTATTGATTTAAGAAATTCGCGTTTAAATTTTCTGCCTTTTGTATCGTTTTAATGGTTTGGTATCTGATAGTGCCCTGTCAGATCATTCAAGATTGCCATGTATATTTAGTCACTGTATTAATAAAGTTTTTTAATATTCCTGGAAAAGATTCTCCACCTCGTATATGATCAGAGAAAAGCACAGCGTGCTTAGGCCGATCAAAAGTGTGTATGCGCAAAAATGCATTGAAAAAAAAGTTTCGAACAGCATAGTTACTTTCTCAGAGGTGTTCTAAGAACAACTTCACTTCAAAACCATATTCAAAAATTCTTGAGCTTACTATGCCACCCCTCGCAAGAGTGACAAGAGTAGGAAAGTGATATAATTTAGGAATTTTTTCCCGGCAGGAGGCTTCGGGGCTTTCTACAGTCCAACACAGAATTTAGAGCGCGACGGGAATTTATTAAAATCAACCCACACACGCGAAGCAAGGAGCCTAGGTGAGGTGTTTGCAATTAGCAACGGAGGTATCTATGAGTGATGCGAGGAGTTAAGGTATGAAAGAATTTACTCCAACACCATTCAGTACCCCATACTTGAACATGTTTGTTTTAAATTTGAACAAGAATTTTGTACAGTCGCTCAGGAGCTCTGCTCAATGGTACGAGCTGTGTCATCTCTCTTACGAAGAAGGACTGCTCGACAAAATAAACAGTATTCTAGGTCCAGCATTTTATCATGTTGCTGTTACAAAAACCCAAAGATATACTACCACAGTTTGATATTAACAGCGCTGCAAAAAATTTGACATAACGCGATCTTAAAACTTTTTGGCTCATCAAATTTGGCACCTCTTCCCGATACGTTAGCCTCATGCTTAAATTTCTGCACTCGCGGATTCCAACTGATCCAATTGCTTCATCAATCATTGTACAGACATTATCCAAATCAAAGCAAGTGGAAGCAGCACGTGTGCGAGAGAAAGAGAGCTATTGTACTTTTGTCTCTCGCATTTACAAGTTCACTAATACAATTTTTTTTTTGCAGAGTGTGAAGAACCACAAGTTCCCTCATCGCAGGAATTTATTGTAAGAATAAACTCTGTTGAACTGCACCAGAGACTTTTTGCTTGAATGGTGTGGAGTATTAATGGAGCCACGGCTCGAAAACACCAATGTAAATTGCATGAATGATGAAATGCTAATAGTTATTTTAACGAAATGAGTAATTACAGTTCAGCAAACAGCTTTCAGCTACCATGCCATACCTCTGAGTGGTTATACATAAGAATAGCGAAGAAGAAAATGTAACACCTTTCTTAGATTCATTTTGCATGAAGAACTCGTTCGTTAGTACGAACTTCGCACAGAGCTGTATAGCTTACTGTTCAAGCAGTACGGCAGCGTTGTGGTCGGTGCCTTCGAGTAAGTTATCTCTTGATTCAAATGTACTCTGCTACGTGGAAGTGATTAAAATACACATAAAGCATCTGTCTACTTTTGCCAGCTTTCTTAAGGCTCGCCAAAAATTCAGGGGCACTTTGACTGTCTAAAGGCTGTAGAGGCGAAAGCGTTTTCCGCACCACTTCGGCTGCTTCTGTGGCACTGGTGGCGTCACATGTAATTGAGTACTAATTACTAAGTGATGACAAATCACTAATTAATGGTTAATTACTGATTAATGCCTGAATACTAATTAACGGCTAATTAATGACGCTTAAGCTTCGCCTTTAGGAGTGGAACCCGACAGCGTGTTGTAGCGCTGCCACGGAACGCCACCACCCGTTTGGCGCGATGCCTTGCCGTTTGAACGCAACGCTTTTTTAGGAAAGGAAATGGCGCAGCAATTCGCTGTCATCTCGGTGGACACCTGAACCGCACCGTAGAGGAAGGGAGGAAGTGGGAGTGAAAGAAGAAAGACAAAGATGGCCCGTAATGAAGAAAATAAAAATTGAATTTGGGGAAAGGAAATTACGCAGTAACTGCCTCACATCTCTCGGTGGACACCCGTCAAAATTCAGGGGGGGGGGGTGCACTTTTTTGACCTAAAGTGCGGTCACTGATGTGTGGTTAAGATGTTAAGCTTCGCCTCTAAGAGTGGAACGCGACAGCGTCTTGCAACGCTGCCAGGGAGTCCATAGACCGCCATCTATGGATTAACACTATCAATCAGGTCATAAAAAAAACGCGAAGAATGTAACCAACTCCTGTATATAGCCTTTATTGGTTACGATAAAGCATTTGACTCAGTGGAATCCGCAGCTGTCATGCAGGCATTGCGGAATCAGGGTGTGAAAGAGTGTTATGTGAAAATATTGGAAGATATTTATAACGATTGGACAGCTACTATAGTCCTATATAAAGTCAGCAATAAAATTCTAATAAGGAAAGGTGTCAGGCAGGGGGACACAATCTCGTCAATGCTATTCACCGCCTGCTTATATAGGAAGTATTCCGGCGGACTGAAATGGGAACATTTGGGGATAAGAATTAATGGAGGATACCTGAGTAATTAGCGATTCGCTGATGACATTGCCTTGCTAAGCCACTCAGGACACGAACTACAAGGCATGATCATGAGTTGGAAAGACACAGCAGAACGCTGGGTTTAAAATTAACACGCAGAAAACCAAAGTAAAGTAACACAGTCCAGCAAGAAAACAGCAGTTCGCAATTGGTACCGAGGTGCTGGAAGTAGTAAGAGAACATGTCTACTTAGGGCAGGTTATTTCCCTCTCATGATCTCTCCGATCATGAGAGGGAAATAACAAGAAGAATAAGAAGGGGTGAAACGCATATGGCAGGTTCTCTCAGATCATGATTGGCAGTTTGCCAATATTTCTGACGAGAAAGGTCTACAAAAGCTGTATCTTACCGGTATTCACTAAAGCACCTAGATCAGCTTTGCTAAGTAGCGACAAGTCCCTCCTCTTCTAACGTCCTTTCCTCTGCGGCTCACGCCGTTCGCCATGTTCTTCCTAAGGCGCTCCGGCGGCGCTCTTGTATGCACTGGAACGGCGGACCTCGCAGAGCCGCGGATTTGCTGTAAGGGGCAATAATAAATGTAGCAAGGGAGCTTGGTATGACAAGAAGGAAAACGTGCCAGTAATGCGTTCCGGATGCGGTCTGCATTGTGTTTTGCCGCAGGCGATGAAGACGGGCAAACTGCAGTCGTAGGGCGGCGGCCTAGTTCTCAATAGGGACTTAAGTTCGCGAGAGAACACACGCGGCTTTGCTGTAAGGAGCAGTAAAGAATGTGGCAACTGAGTTCTCTACCAAAAAGAGGGGAAACGTGCCAGTAATGCATTCCGAATGTGCTTTGCGTTGAGTTTTGTCGGAGACGGTGACTGCGGCGAAACTGCAGTCGTAGTGCGGCGCCCTAGTTCGCGAGAGAACACGGACCTGCGCGCAGCTTTATATATAGCATATTATTGCAAATACTACCAACGGTCGCTCGCACGCAGTACAATTCATAATTGCGCCTGGACAGTCACGCCCGAGCGGTGCGAACTTTTTTACCAGGCAAATAGTGTACAGTACATCGCTCTTCCATGTCTGTTCTCGCTCACCCCTTGCTGAGTTCTCCCTTTTGCTTTTATTTCCGCCGGCCGCAGCTCGTTTGCGCAAGACATCAGATAGGAATTGCCGCGGCCGGATGCATCTTTTCGTTCCTGTTTTTTATTGCAATGAAACCATTACCGCTACAGCACCTCTCTCTACTCAGTTTCTATTTCCAGCGTCACGAAAACATTTTCAGAGAGGATTGACTTGAATACTTCTCTCGCCGCGAGTTTAGAGGTCGACGTACTGTTGGTAGGAGGATTTCACCACATTCATGATCTGAAAATGTCACTTCCACCGTCAACTAAGTCTTCCTTTTGGGAGGCGAATACGGAGACATCCCTCAGGAAGACACTATTTCAGAAAGAAAAAATTTTGATTTTTCTGTTAACGCCTTCGTTATTATGTTCCCGAAATAACATAGCATTATTTATGAGTTAGAACGACACCATTCGGTTCTGGGTTGTCTTGGCATGGACTTTAAAATAGAGTAATAATATCTCTCATCATATTGAAGAATTCCTGTTGCTTTGGAATACGCATATGAACCGGGAACCACGCTCTCTCCAATTTGTCTGTGCGAATGCTGAAAAGCGCGTATGGTGGATCTTCTTTGCGAAACGGTTTTATTTTTAGAAAATTAAAGTTGAGCGAAATTATTGAGCGTCTGGAGTAGCTCATGACAGAACATTTCTTTTTGGACCAGAATAGTGACCCCTTGGGTTAAAGGTGCAACATCCCTAACTGTTTTCTTGTGCTCTCTTGCCTTCAGGTGTTTTGTGACCTCGTTGATGCCACTTAAAAGGGTCTGTAAATAGTTATTTTCATAGACCAACATTTTTCCGCTTTAAATACCTATTTTAAAACACTATGTTATTATCTGATGGGTGTGAAGCGTCCATCGCAGACGTCACCGGTTCCTTGCTAACTTTGGCTGGAGTCTGACTTGAAGCGCAATACTTGTTGTTTTTGCTGCAGACATCTACAGAGAAGTCAAATACCCACGCAGGAAGACTGGCCAGGTTTTGGCGTAGGATTTCAAAAAAAATCACTAAGGCGATTGAGCCGAAAAGAGACACATAAGGTGAAAATTTGGTTTATTGGTTTGTTTTATTAGCTTTTAACGTCCCAAAGCGACTAAGGCTATGAGGGACGCCGTAGTGAAGGGCTCCGCAAATTTCGGCCACCTGAGGCGTTTTAACGTGCATTGAAATTGATTTTATACAGGAAATCTACCGAGATAATAAAGTTGAAATTACATGGGAAGGGAAAAAAAGTACAACAACTGTGGGGGTGCGCAAAGGATTAAGGCAAGGTTGTTCTCTATCACCGCTACTATTCATGCTTTATGTGATAAATATGGAAAGAAGGCTACAAGAAAGTAATCTAGGTTGTAATCTGTCGTACAGATAAGGCGGAAATGTAGTTGAGCAGCGACTCCCGGGTTTAATGTATGCGGACGATATTGTACTGTTAGCAGATAGCCAGGAAGATTTACGAACTTTAATTAATTGTTGTGGACACGAAGGAGACGCTCTAGGATTCAGTTTTAACGCAACTAAGTCAGGTGGGATGATTCTAAACTATACAACTGATCAGGTGCTTACAATAGAAGACCATGAAATACCCAAAGTGGCCGAATACAAATACCTCGGGATATGGCTAAACGAACGGCATATATACACGGAAAAGCATGAGCAGGCTCTTAGGGCAACAGGACGAATAGACGCCGGGATAATGAAACGTAGGGCATTATGGTGGTACAACAAATATGATGTACTGAGAGGTATTTGGAAAGGAATAATGGTGCCGGGGCTTACTTTCGGCAATGCGGTTCTTAGCGATATTAGAATTAAAACAGAGAGCAGTTGGAAGATTAGCACTAGGTGCTCACGGCAAAACCACAAACGAGGCAGTACAAGGGGATATGGGCTGGGCATCGTTCGAAGTACGGGAAGCTAAGAGTAAAGTACTACATGAAGATCGCCTGAGGAAATTGGACGATAACAGGTGGGCCGCTAAGGTATTTAAATACTTATAAAGAAAGAGCGTTGACTCACAGTGGCGAAAAAGAACTAGAAAATTATCCAGTAAGTATGCCGGTCATGAGGACGGAGAAAGAAAGAGCATGAAACGACAGGTTAAAAACGCGGAAGTTAAAAATTGGATTAATTCAATGAAAAAGAAGCATAGTGTAGAACTCTATCGATACTGGAAAAGGCAGATCAGAAAAAAAATTTTCTATGAGAACTCAAGAGGCAGCGCCCTACTTTTTTAAGCTAGGTCTGGGTGTCTTAGAACGCGCAGCTACAAAAAGAAATTTAACGAAGAAGATGACACATGTGCAATGTGTGGTAGATCTGTGGAAAGAATTGAACACCTCACACTCAAATGTGATGGTATCCATGCGGACGTCGATGCAGGCGCAGTCACTTTTGTTGAGGTCCTTGGGTTTAAAGATAACAATGGTCAGGTAAATAAATCTGCAGTGGCAGTTAGCAAAAAGGGATTGGAGGATTGGTGGCTGAAAAGCAAAGATGTGACATAAGGTTAGAAGTGTATGAAACCGTAGGTAAAGAAGATGGCGAATCTTAATGAGAATTGACAACACAGTTAAACAAAAATAAAGAAAGAAAAGCTGACCATGGTGGTAATTGCCACCACCCCGTTTCAAAGGGGGTGCTCCTATCCATCCAACCACCTATCCGCATCACACAGCACCCGGGCCTCTAGATTTTAGCCTCCATCAATATTGGGCCGCCGCGGCCGGGATCGAACGCACGTCTTTCGGGCCAGTAGCCGAGCGCCGTAACCACTGAGCCACCGCGACGAGTCTAAATGACGCGAAAATGTAGAATAGTGAATAGAGAACTTGTGTATAACAAAGACAAACGAAGATTAAAAAAATTGTGCAGAACATATAGAAAAACCTTTCAGAAATAATAGACACGGGGAAGAATTTTGAGCTGAGTTAACAACGGAACCTTCAGAGTTTCAAGTAATTTAGTACCAAGACACCAGCAAACCCATCTTAACGCGAATCACCTTGGTGCTCGCACCGAACGAAAAAAAAAAAAAAACTGGTAGTGACGCAAGGAGCCGTAATTTCTAGAGACTGAACATGATCTGAGCTGAAAAACTTCATGAGTTGCTGCGAAATTACAGTTTACACACAACAAAAGGGCCGCCGGGAATTTCGTCTGCCCTTCGTATTGTTCCCTCACCGCCCCCGCTAGGTACGACGCATGTGCCTACGAATGAGCGCCAGCTTTCGCCTTTTGAAATAGACCACTCTAAGCATACTCACACATCGAAACCCTATGCCATTTAGCTCTTGCTATCAAAATCATTGTATGGCATTACATCAGCACTGCAAGCCAGCAGCTGTGAAAACGGTGGACAAAATATTATGTTACCTCAGAAACAAAGCCTAATAGATTCGAATATTAATATTGTCAAGATGAAAAGATACACTGAACGTCATACATCCCATTTTTGGTCCCCGTGGTAGGTGAACACGGGAGCAGTTTTATTCGTGAAAAATCAGAAGCGCCAGCACTAAGCTACCTAATCTGACGGGCAATAATTCTTCAGTTTATATGCCGCAGAGCGTATGCTTGCTTTTATCCATTTTATACCGCTCAAGAAAGCTGACATGAGCTTTAAACATAACGGTCGTACCTAAACATCTAACTAAAAACTGTGGCTTATATCCCTTAAAAACCTCACATCACTTCCTTCAGGCATTTTGAACGACACGCCACATTTCAACAAGGTCTTTAAAGTGTGAATTACTTTTCATTTTACCATTTCTAACAAACTAAGGGGATTACTTTCCGTTTACCGCAGTGAACATGCGGCCGCCAGGAATTCCTTTGTCCACAATTACGGAGCCAGCATAGTATATGGGGCGACCAGGAATTCCTTCTTCCTCTTAATCATGGAGCATAGCACAGTAGATGTGTTGAAATCCAAATGCCTGTCATTATTTAGTTAACCATTTTTCGCTTCGAAATGCTCGGGCACGTACTGCTGTCGCCGCGGTCCTTTATTGAAGCCATTTTAGTCAAGGAATAAAAATATACCATGTGTTGTCACCAGGGGCGGGTTCATGCTACCGCACATGAAAGTAAGAAGGCGACCTCTGCACGCTGTGCAGGTGAGCAGTTAGAGACCGTAACCTTGGTGCATAACGGGAAAACATTAGGCGGATGACCGCAGCCGTGAGAGAACGACCAACAGAGTTGAGCAACACAACCTCGCGGTCGAGCAATTAGGAGAGCTGTTGACAACGCCGTCTCCTCATGAATGCGGAGACACCCAGGGAGACCATGCGCCCTGCCAATGTCAACGAACTCTGAAAAGAAGCGGACAGGCCATCCTGCAGCAACCCGCCTCGGTCTTATTCGAGTGCAGCCAGCATCATCTATCAATAATCTTAGAAAATCCGACGCCTTTCCTGAGATTCCTTCTATGCTTAGGACTGCTCTTCAGGCGAGAATGACCTCTAAATACAGCAAGAGGAGAAGTTACTGCGGCAGCAGTAGATGACGGTTGTGGCGACAAACTTTATTCAAAAAGAGCTTTGCGCCCCTCCGACTGGGAAAGGCCTTTAGGCTAGGGCTCCTGCAACCTTAGCTGTTTTCTGCGCCCGCTGAACCAGCTGCCTTTGATCCTCTAGATTTGAACTGACAGCGCAGCATCCCACTGCTCAGGTTTAGGTTTCGAATTTTCGCGACTGCCTGCACGCTTTTACGAGCTCGTGTAGCGTAATGCAGTCTGAGGTGCATTCTGCATAGCGCGCATATGTTTAGGTATATTGAGGGGTTTAGGTGTATTGAGGGTTTAGGTATATTGTCTGTTTAGGTATTAACAGACAATTTATCATCAAATCATAAACTATGTAATAATTACCCAGAAGTTCTTGAGATCGCAAAATCATTTAGAAGGCTGAGAACTTTCGAACGCAGAATACAACTTCTTTTCACTCCAAATAGCTGGCCAAACACGTACGAATAATGATTTCTAATTGCAAACTTATTGTGTTCTGGTTTCTATATATGTGTACAAAGTGTTAACAATATGTGTTTTTTTCTTTTTGAACTTGCTCCATGTGCATTTTTGTAGGGTGATGATTGCTGTATCTAACTGTATGTGTACTGTCTCCGTGTATTTAGTAACCGGAATTGTATTTTGTAACTCCTGCTGTTGCGCCCAGTGGGGCCAGGGCCTCGTCAGGAAACTAATTAACTCCTTTTGTCCTGCCCCACGGGCAGTACCATGTATTGCCATCCAATAAATAAATAAATAAATAAAGATATGTGGTGTAAAAAGCTGAGTTGTTGGTATGTGCTCGTCAGTACCTGCCTCCAACCTGCTGTTTTCAGCTGCGTCAACGTCTTGTGTGTGTGCGAGTTTTGTGTGTGTGTGTGTGTGTGTGTGTGTGTGTGTGTGTGTGTGTGTGTGTGTGTGTAGGGGGGGGGGGTGGCGGGTATTCGCCGAATAAGCTTCTCTATGGCACTGTACTGTTGTGGGAACGATTCCATGGTTGCCGAGTCTCCAGTCGGGGCCCAGTTAGTAACAACTCAGGCTGTGAAATGCAAATGCAGATTACAGCTTAGGGACTCGTGGCGTGGTGTCCGGATGAGTACTCTTTCAGAAATTTGCGCTGTCGTGTTGTTAACGTGCGATGTGAATTTGTTGATATGCGGCCATACTCCGCAATTTCGGCGTGCCATTTTGGAGTCTGAGGACAAGTGTATTTCGCCTTCCGCGCAGCTGGAAGCTATTGCTAAAGCGATGACCATCTTCTTTGCTTCTGCGGCTTCGAACTTTGTATGATGGTAGCTTAAACCAACTGCAGGGTGTGGCCAACGAAAAAGGCCAACAGAGAAGGTCGGGAGACTTGCAGCGCCACGTCTGGGAATTTGACGCGTGTGAGGATTCCGTACTTTGCCTGAAGTAATTGAACTCGGCAGGCATGTTTCTTGGAAACGGGCTGACATTGATTCTATCCATAGGTCGGACTCCATTGTGACTGTTTTAGAGTGTTTCACGTTGATTATAGAAAGCCGTCTACGGAGGTAATGACTTTCGGCAATGCTTTGGGTTACCCTCTCTAGCGAGCTAGTGAGATTCACTTCTATGCGCTTTGGAGCCGAGTTGGACATTCCAAATGCATCTAGTTTATGCACCGCCATGTGCGGTGGCGGTGCTAGAGCTTGGATAATGAATATTTTCTCGTCAGTATTGAATTAAATATTAAATATTGAATATTTCAGTAGTTAATTGAATATTTTGTCAGTTTTTCTGCGGGAGGTATGCTGCAGATTAGAAAATCCGACCAATTACGACGGCTTGAACTAAACGAATAGTGACGTCCTCCTTCAGGCTATGGTGCCATGCCGTGATGCGACTGAGCATACACAGAATTTGCGCGACTGGTTTTGAGCCTTAGCTCGGCTCTTGCACAGCCTCCGTATTGTTCGATGCCCAGGCCTGATATTCATACGTGAGGAACTATTGGAATTAATCGTCTTCTAACGTGAGCAGAACGAGGGGAGTTGTGATTTTTTATAGCGCACCGTAAGCCACTGGCGCGCGCGTGTCTCTGTGCTTAATTGGTCGTTTGCTCTGGCGCGTGTTGCATCTCTCCTTGAATTCTTTCGCGGCCCATAAATGGACGCAGTCCGCGTAGAGAGAGTGACGCACCTGAGGTATTGAGGTCAGGTACTCTAGTATATACAACGTGGCTACGTTAAAAAGAGCGAAAGAGATTACCGACCCCTCATGCGTCCCTATGTCGGGTTGGAGATGATGGGGATTCACAGCGCACCGATTCCTTCTGTGGCTGCACGATTCGTCATCAATCTAACCATAGGTTTGTTGTTCGCAATCTGTTTGATTGCCGACGGAGTTCTAATATTGTCGGGTTACTGACATTGCCAAATGCGCGTTTCAGGTTCAAAGGCAGCGTTGCTATGGGACTGTGCTAGGACACGTGGTTTAGAACATGTTCTTTGAGCTTCAACATAATATCTTGAGTGGAGCTGCGGGGTCTAAAGCTGAGCATGCTATCAGGAAAGATATTGTTGGACTCCAGATAGAAGGAAACCGTAGAGAGATGTTACTTTGCGAGTGGGCGGCAGCGTGCGCTTCACGCCGAATTCGGAGCGAGGAACTTACGTCAAGGACCAGGCCGGGAGCGGAGAGAAAACGTTACAAATCTTTTCGGCCAGAACCGGATTCAACACCAGGTGATGCCAAAGGGTCAGGTTCGCCGCCCGCTGCTTTGTTCTACTCGTGTACAGCAGAGTACTCGTGTTCTCGTATTTCGTCTAGTTCTTCTGCGCCACGTGTAGGCCTATTAGGGAAGGCACTAAAAGATAAATTGATTATAAGGAAATCAAAGGCACAGAAAGTAATTTCTCAGTGTATAACTTCTACGCGCTCTACACCTCAACTGGCGACACGGCAGCCCTACGCACGCGGCGGGACGAGAAACTGGTTATGCGCCAACGATACAATTCATACCTTGCCATAGAGGAAAGATGCAAGAGCTAACTTACAAACGCGGAAAGCAAAAGGCAACAAGTGAATGAAGATTTTCTACATAACATTTCTTTTTTTACACATACATTGTGCACAGAAAGATGTATTGGAGTAAGAGAAATCCAAAATATACATCAAAGTTATAAAAAAAGCATCAAGCACAATTCACTTATGAACACGAATAGCGCAAATTAACAAGATCAGTCCGCATGGTGACAGACATCGATGCATCACAGAAGGCACTCGTGTATGATCAATAAATATTAATAACTGCTGCACGCAAGCGCAGTGCGCTTTACTGGCGCATGACTATGTAAACATAAATTAGCGGCAAAAAAAGAATTACAATACAACAGACGTGACTTGCGCCCCAGTCCAGCCTGTTTTGTAGTTGTTTCTTTTGAGCTTTTTTCCAAGAAATTGCAAGAAATACCCCAAACCAATCTCTCTAGTTATTGCAACGTAGATTATTAACTTCGAATGTTGCATAAAATACTGATTAGCATAAAGCCCACGCTTCTATGCAGAATAGGCTTTATGATCTCTCACCCTCGAAAATAAGCCTTTGATAGCATGAACCGCACGCCTTAATATTAAATGCACAATCGGTATTAAGTGAATGTGATAAGAGAAAGTGTTTTGCGAAACGAATTCAGTTTATAGAGTTTCATTTTTCTAGTGGCAGCAAAGAGAAGTTGAAGATTGCATTACTTTCCTTACCTCGCAAAGGTTGTGTTATTAACTAACCAAACTGTAGGGGCACCCGCTTCCATCTCCTGTTTGTTGTCACGATACTGGATAAGCAGCACGCGGATGTGTTGAGAATTCTGCGAATGGCAACATGTGTTGTCATGCACTACTAAAGTTCTAGATTCCACAAAGCTATCAGGTTCCACACCTAGGGCCGGCAAACCTCAATTCTGATTCCACATTTTCTTTTCTGTTGAGAGCTCCATTATTGCAGGGCTCCTCACGCACTGAGTCCTACTCGATGGTGCACAGAAAGGTGTTCTCAAAAATTTCACCCCGTTCTTGAGCCGCGCTTGTAGTGGCTGTGTTCAATAATTCCTCAACCCTACGTCTCGTGCAAAAGATGCGCTGCTAGCTCGATTGCACAATGACTCCTCCTGCAAAATCCAAACTAGAAAAATTCCTACCGAATGCCGACAGCACAATGTAGCGAGTCTCCATATTGCGATGCCGCTGTTCCTAAAGGAAGGCTAGCTTTTGTGACGAAGAAAAAAGATATAGCACTCGCCAACGAGCGTTCTCCTAATAAGCTTGTGTCGAATTTTTATGCGTTTTCTAATGTGCGAAGCACGTGAAAATGCACGTTCTATTGTAATTCAAGTTTCGGTTGCTTGGTATTCAATTTTATCAAATTTTGACTTGTTGACAGCAACAAAAAACAATTTTGGCGCCTTTGAATTTATTTAATAACGCATTTTATTGAATATTGTGTATTGTACACGTCCTCGAATTTGATCAAAGGCGGCAGTTAGCAACACATATAAATAGTAAATGAAAGAGAGCTGGATGTCATTGTAAAGCAGAAAACAAGCGCTCATATAAAACTTCAACAGAGATGTTTTTGCTTTTAAGAATGTGCTCTAACCTTGGCACTTAAAAAGGGTGCTACATCCAGCACTCGGCACGGATTTCTAAAAGAGATCAGATGTTGAAAGGCCAAGATGCCATTTCACGAGAGCTGGTAATTGCTGATTGTGGGCAGTAACCTTTTTTTTTGCGTGTGCACCAGGATCTTTTCGCAACTCTGAACTTCACGGTCATAAATGTTAAAGGTTTCTGTGGAATGTGCTCTTCCGTTTTCTATCTTGGTCCCGTGCTGTGCTTTCATTCGAGTGCGCCCTTTGATACCTCTTCTATGCTACTAAAAATTCAGTCGAGAATGTTTTTTTCAGTGATAGAATCATCTGAGGGGCCTTCGTAACTCACATTTTCTAAACTCTTTCATTTCATTGCTTGGACGTCTAATGTAACATGAAATCTAATTACGTATCAATCTCCAGACGCATGAAACAATCACCTTCTGGGCTGGAAGTGTGTTGGGTTTTTTTGTTGAATTTTTCACCCGGAATAGTTTATTCTAGATTCTGCTAGACTTTTTTGAGGTAGTGGGTTGGGTTCTGGAATAAAATTTACAGCGGATATTTGCTCGTCACAGTTGTAGCAAGATACAAAAACCATGTAAAACTTAAAAAACGTTATCAGATATCGAAGGCGAGTTCTGTTATATTTCCCGCCCATGAATCTGTGCAATCTAGGTTCTGGTGATCCAAGCGAGTATACTCGGTACACTCTAGCTCCAACGTATAGCAGGCAATACCAGACCTCAGAAGCTGATTAGCAGCGGGTAGTGCAACTCTCAGCTCATCTTCGGCAGGCGGTGTACGAATTATTTTTTGTCTTAGGCCGTACGAGTCCACACTAGAGAAGCAGTGTTGCATAGAGCACGACTAAGTCGAATGTCTCTCATGTTGTTATGCTATAACTCATGGTCCGCGGATAACTACTGTTTAGTTTAGTTTAGTTTATGGTGTTCTAAAGTCTCAAGGCAGCTCAGGCTATGAGGGACGCCGTAGTAAAGAGCTCCCGAAATTTCAACCAAGTAGGCTTCTTAAACGCGCACTGACATCGCATTCTGTTCTTTGCACGAACTGTTTTCTGATACGTAGTACAAGTGAGAGAAATACACCCTAGAGACGCCATCGGCGCTTGCCTATGATGCAAAATTGTCATGGGGTGGCTATAGCAGTTAGGGAGACAGCGTAAAGACCGTGCGATGCAGCTGGTGTATACAGCACCGGTAAAGTACAGCTGGCGTGTGCTTTTCTCTTGAGCGATATTGGTACCTGCCATTCATCACCTGCCATTCATGACTTGAAAGAACCTGCCATATGCGCTCCACCCCAATCTTATCCATCCAGTTATTTCCCTGCAATGATCCGGATCATCGGTCACTAGCCGCCCTAAAGTAGACATGTTTCCTTACTACTTCCAGCCCCTCACTACCAACTGCGAACTGTTCTTCCCTTGCTAGACTTTTGAACATTACTTTTGTTGTCTGCACGTTCATTTTGAGACCGACCGTTCTGCCCTGCCTGTCTAACTCATCAATCATGCTTTGCAGTTCATGTCCTGAGTGTTTTATCAAAAGCAATGTCATCAGTGAATCGCAGATTACTAACGTATTCTCTATGAAGTCTTATCTCAACTTTTCTCAGTTAGGACCTCGGAATAACTCCTGTAAGCAGATGGCATTCCGAGGCCTTCCAAAATCAAATAATAAACCCGCGCGCACGCGGCTTTTAGTGTGAACAAGCAAACAGTAAAAAAATTCGTTGCATTATATCCCTAAGAAGCAGCGACTAGATGCCTTACAGCAAAAAGAAAGGTGACCTAAAAACAAAGAAACATACACTCAGAATGAAAACACATATCGTCCATTAGCGTCCATAATAAACCCTACACGGTGGCTCAGTGGTTAAGGCGCTCGTCTACCAAGCTTGAGTACCCGGGTTCGAACCCGACCGCGGCACCCGCACTTTGAAGGAGGCCGAACACGAGAGGCGCCCGTGTGCTGTACGATGTCAGTGCACGTTAAAGATCCCCAGGTGGTCGAAATTATT
This sequence comes from Amblyomma mixtum, assembly GCF_055824585.1. NCBI lineage: Eukaryota > Metazoa > Arthropoda > Arachnida > Ixodida > Ixodidae > Amblyomma > Amblyomma mixtum. The sequence goes on from NW_028317662.1 coordinate 501,734, forward strand.
TCGCAGACCTTCCCGACAGTACCTTTTTCTTTCTTTCTTCATTCTCTTCACCTTCATCCGTTCGCTTACGGCGCGGTTCAGGTGTCCACCGAGATATGTGACACAGATACTGTGACATTTCTTGTCCTTAAAATCCAATTTACCAATTTAGCAATAATCTCCATAATAGACTCTTTGGTTCGGATTCTGCAGCACTTTTTGACGTGAATAGTTCTCCTTAGATGCAGTGAATTTAGCGGTGACGACCTAGTAGTCAATTTCTCACACGACGGAAATCTTGCATGGGCCGAAGTATTCCTTGAGGTGGTGTGTTCGACTCCCACTTCCGGATGGTTACCAACCGGTTCTCTCAATTCGGTTCAAGTCATGGCCAGGATCGGTGCTCGGTTTTTCAGAGATGTATGGTCTGGGAAAGGAGCCTGCTTCCTGAAATCCCTTAATTATAAGTTTCACAGTGACGAAATAGTAACTTTATAACAGATATATCTTGGATAATCAAATAGTAAAAATGAAGCGAGTGACAAATATCTGGTTGTTATGTTTTCTTGAAATGGTTCTTGGTCTCTGCATATAAATAATAGAGCCAGTAAGGTGGAAGAGCTTTGAGCGTGCGACAAACGATTGCAACTTATTACCAAAAGATGTAGTTTGCCGCAAAGCAGGACTTGTTTTATGATCTTTCGTGCCTCCCGCTTCAATGCCCTAGTTGCGCTGCGGGTATTGTAAGAATAAATAAAAAACAGGCGCTCCAAAAAAGACGTGCACAAGTGGACTGTACCGCACATGGCGGTGTTATGTTGTTTGACAGCAGAGTCAATATTGCGTCGACGCAACGGTTTGTTCCCAAACCTTTTTTTCAAGCACTTCAGCCCGAAAAAGCCAAGCACCAGGCAGGGAGAAGTCTTTTACCCATTAAAGAACCGCTGGGCCAGCGCTTTCAGGGGCCAGCGGTTTACAGCACCTCCCGAATGCGGGGCGGCTGGACTACTACAATGCTACCGCTTCGGTGCAGAAAAATAAACTGGAATAGACACTTAAGCTCAGGGTGAAAAGACTGACGCGATAAGTTAATGGGTAAATACCCATATACGCGGAATCGGTTATTCTCTAGTTCTAATTTCTAGATCGCTGGAAGTCGTCGAACTGGTGGCGAAGTGTTGCGTCACTGCCCTGCGATAGCAAGCCCTGTCACCGGTGGGGTTTCCTCGACCTAGGGTGCTCTTCCGGAGCACTGTATCGCTAGAAATCGTTGATATAACTTCCACCTGCAATTGTGGTAGTTTCTCACAGTCTGGTGGGAAGGCTGCAGCGACGCCAGATGGTAACATGAACTAGGTGGGCCACCTAGGTTCCTGTAGAAGCCGGTTCCTCCGGGAGCTCCAGCTGTGAGGTACCAAACGGTCGCCAATGCTGACGCTGATGCCAGACAGTTATTTCCTACATGGAGGTTCTAACGCTTTGGCGTTAAAAAGGGTCTTGAATTTGTTTTTCTGCAAGAAGTGGATTTAAATTGTTTGAAGTTGGAATAATTTACTGACCCATCAACACAACGATTCCGTCTAATGCACTTTCCCTAAACGTTTCAACCAGAAAAGCTAATACAAGGCCGAGGTAAATCTTGTTCCCCTTGGAAAATGGTTTCGTACCGGCGGCGCTGGAGTTCAAAACCAGCACTTCCCGAATGCGAGGCGGATGCTCTACCGCAAGATCACTTCATTCAAGATGTTTCTTATCTGCGCAAGCTGCCGCGGTCCATAAACGGAGTACTCCTGGGCCAGACAACTTCCCAAGAGTGTGTCGCATACAAGGGGGACCCCCACATCGGAGAGTGCTCTTGTGCCTGTATTAGGTTATCACCTGCCCCGAAAGCCCTGGCACCAAGCGTGGCGAACTGGTCCATGACTTCCAGCTCGTTGGTCATGGGATCGACCCCCCCAGGACCCGAACAAGCCTTACACCTGCAGAGTTGAACAAACCTTCGGTTGACGGCCGCTAACTGGCAAAAGGCAATCCAGCTCATTGCCAGCTTCGGTTACGGTGCCGAATGGGCGTCCACACTTACAAATGTTCACCACAGAGTTCAGCGTCTTTTTGTAACCAGCCATTTGTAGACTGTGCAGCGTAGAGGGACAAAATATCGCAAAATTTTCTTTCAGCTGCATAACAAAATTTTTTGACCTTCATGGTAACATGACTGGAATTGTTTTTATGGTTTGCATTCTTTCTTTACAGAGGCATATGGTGTACACGTGCCGGAGCAAGCAGCGAGAAGCGTCCTGAATGGGAGCGGCTCATGGCCCTGAACAAACGTCTCACTTCGATGCTCCGGAATGTGCCTAAAATAAAAGAGGATGCCCACGCAAGCATTGGAATCGTCTGAGCTAAAATGTATAGCACTAACCTCTTTACACACCAGTAGTGGATAGGATAGGATAGGATAGGATAGGATAAGATAGGATAGGATAGGATAGGATAGGATAGGATAGGATAGGATAGGATAGGATAGGATAGGATAGGATAGGATAGGATAGGATAGGATAGGATAGGATAGGATAGGATAGGATAGGATAGGATAGGATAGGATAACTTTATTCAGCTCTAGCGCAAGTACTTTTATGCCGTCGGATGAGTCCATCCGCAACGGTCGGTTGCCCCTATTCCAGGGCTCGGCTGGAAGCTGCTGTCCGCTTAGCTCGCTGTGGTGGAACAATATTACAATGCAGATTTGTACAGCACTGATTCAAATACCAAAGCATTGACCATGCACTGGGCCAGGCGTCACACGATGGCTCCTCGTTTCTCCTGTCTTCTTTTGTGAGCATTATGTCTTTTTAATTCACCTGACGTACAACTTCCGCTCCGTGAGATTCTCGGTAGCGCCTTCTCCTCCTTTTCCTATCTTTCTCTCTTTTCCTGATTTCTTACCGATTGCCAATCCACAGTAACAGTGCAGATCAAGATCGTCGAGTACAATCACTTACCAATCATCAATCACTATCTAGGTTACAGTGGATGGCGTACTACGCCACTTCATACATATACACACCATTTGTTTCGATACGTTGATGCACAATATCATCGCCTTTTCATTCCGTGCAATGTCTAACTCATAATTCCCATCATTAACATTTCTTTTTTTCATTACTATAAGATCAGAACATATCACAAACATACGTCCCGAAGTCTTACACCCCACAACGCGTTCAGTGGGTGCCCCTCAAACACGCCTGAACCAACAATCTTTCGTGGCCTATGAGAAATAAAAAAAAAAAGCCCTTCGTGGCATATGCGTTGCGTACCCACCTGACGCAGTGAGGCTGGAATAGAACCTAAGTGCCTGATATTTTCTTTTTCTATTTTCTGGTTGGAAAAAAATTCGAAATTTTTCCGACTGGCGACGGGCGACGCCGGGATTTCCACAAAACGAGCTCCTTACGGTGTCGCTTAATACCAGGAACGGTCCAATATACCTCTACCGGCCTGTGTCAGAGCTCATGTTTCTGGACCGATGGCCAAAAGATACCGTGCAGTAATGGTGCTATAGCAAGCAGAAGAATGGCTGCGATGCGTAGCAGTCGGCGTTTCTAATCGGGAGAAGAAATGAGGCGGGGAGCCATCGTCCCAAGCAGAACCGGTTCACGGGCGAAAGTGGAAGGTTTTGCCTGTGGGAATGCATGGGTTGGCCCATGTGGGCCTGGCAGTGGTTCGCCCATGTGGGTCTCCGCTGGACTGTTGCCTTAGCCCCCCCTGCAGGTCCCCTCTGAGAAGGCCAATACTGCCCATCAGTGTCCAACGACCAAGGAAAGCCCCCTTTGTCATTTTATGCATGCAGACTACTGGGTTCCCCTGCTGGTGCTATGTAGCTACCCTTGTGGGTTCCCCCGATGCCGAGATGGAAATCCCGCACCTATCCCACGTCGGGCGCCCATGGGCAACCCGTGCCGGCCCATGAGGGCCGCATTTCAGAGCCCCATTTTTGCTACTGGGAAATTTCATTCAAAACAAAACGCGGTTGTGGGACCTCGACTACCTTTTTTTTTGTGAACAAACTCATATACTATATTGACCTGACTGAGAGGGTTGCGAATTTGTATACTGTGGGCTGGGTGAATCTGGCTGATGTCTGGTTTGTTGGCGATGCTATATACCGTAATATTTATATCGATATATGTGAATGGGGTGCTGCTGTCTAGAATGATGCAAAATGTGCTTTCTTTTACAATTTTAAGTTATTTTAGCGGCATTGGTTAGAATTGGCAGTAGATTATTTGGGTTTGCTCTAAATTGTAAAGATATCTTTAGCAGCAGAACACGTTGAATTGGTCTAAGCTTTCTCAATGTATGTGCTGTAAGTTTGTACCGTATGGGTGAAGCATAGGTAACCATGTGTTCTGTTTATATTTAAATATAAACTGTAAATATTTAAAGACACATTGTTGGTCTTCTGCACCGCATCCTGTACTCCTGCCACTTTCTTCGAGAGGGAGCCAGCACCAACTCTTAATGGACCTATCCATGAAGGCGCTGGGCGAGTACGTTTAAGTCTACAATACACCTACTGCCTGCTTACTGTTTATGCGGTATCCGCTCTGCCGCGTGCTGCAATGGTCGAAAGGCAAAGTGCACGTCGTCTCCAAGTAGTCCGTCGTGTTCGTGACAAACTTGCCCCCATAGCTTAGCCTTCAGCGAGGTACATCTCACCCACGCGCTCGGGCTGAGAGCGAAGACTTCATTCTTTCCGTATTGGCTCTTCCTGTTCGTTGGGCGTGTTTTTTCTGCTGCTTCCACGATTGCTACTGATCGAAGATGGAATCGTAAAATAATGTTCGCCTGCAGTAAGAAGTGAAGGTCATCCAAAACAATTTTTTTCATCATCATCATGATTTCATTTTGTGAAACCAATATATCAAAAGGTGCCTTTGAGGAACGAAGCAATTCAGTAATTGCCGACTGCACATCGGATATTTACGCAATGCTGCGAGCGACAGAAAGAAGGACGCTGTGAAAGCAGGCTGATACAAAGTAAGTCGGAAGTAAGAATCCATAGATTAAAAAAGGCCATCATAGAGTTTATAGGGCACTGACATCACTCAGAAAACTTTAGCCTTAGTCTACATCGCCATGCGTCCATTTTGGTCGGAATATGATCTCATCGCACAAGTCAGCGGCAAAAAGTCATTACTAGTCAGCCGGCGTTACGAATAAGTTTTCTTTTTTTCTTGTTTCTATAAAGTTCTTCCTAACAAAATTCTATATTTGTTTTTGCTACTTCATACTAAATTAGGTTCATTATCTTCCATGGCACGAACCGGGAGTTTGTTTAAATTTTTTTTTATTTTTCCCGCCATGGTATTAGGTTAGCGAGCAGTGAGGCGCAATGCTCGCAGAAATGTCCCTAAACGACCAGTGACGAGCTAGAACACGGGACGAGTGCTGTTCTTGCTCGTAATTGTCTTTAGCACTTTTTCTGCCAGTGCATCATCCACCAGCGAGTTCAAAGGAAACTTTCTATTTAAAATGATGCACAGCCTACTAGAAATGAAAAAAAAATGACCCTTTCAGTTATTCTGGAATGGCTGATGCTTGAGACATCCTAGCATCTACCTCAAATCGACTGCCATATTAGCGTTGTGAATATTCTGCGATCATTTATAACTTGTTCTTGAACTCCGCAGCTCTGCTATGCGTCTTTGAAGATTTTTAAGTTTTGTGAACATACATTTGACACCACTGTGTTTCTTACTTCACTCTTGCTTGGACGTCCTTAAAGATAAATGAATATCTGCGAACTAAGTGTAAGCAATGGACCCAATTTCTGCCAACATGATTGCGTCTTTGAGAACTAGCCTGAAAAGGAAATTATATAACTTTTTTTGAGAAATCAGGACCGCTTCGGACGGCAAACAAATTCCCACCGCAGAAAGCCACCTTATGCGGCCACCACTGAGCAGACCGTTTTTCTGAAATACTTATTATGAGCGCTGATGGACGTTTGTGTTTTCATTCGATGTGTTTATTTGTGCAGGCAGCATAAATACAGAAAATTATAAGATTTCACAGCCGCCGGCAATGCTGTGCTTGTAGAGCAACATACACCAAAATTTGAGCTGGAGGGTTCGTATACCATAGGTGGGATACGTAGAACCTGTGCCTGTTTTAATGCGACAGCTCTACTTCAGAACGAGAGTTTCAAAAACTGGGCTATCGCTTAAGCCATGACTTTCACCATGAATACATAGGTTAATACTGTCACGACTGGGAGTGCAACCTGCGTCGGCGCAAACAGATCACCTTCGCTGGCCACTGGACGAGGGCACCATGCTATCACCACAGCCGATCACTACTCGCGTTAAACTACACTGCGCTCTCGCGCTGTGGATTGTGCATTGTCGTCTTCTTCGAATTCCATCTACGGAACGAAGAAAACTTCGAACAGAGCTTAACTTGAGCTTGATATCGACGCCAGATGTGCCGACGACCCAGGAAAAGAAAACCGTGAGCGAGTCAGGCGACGCATATGCTTTCGCGTGTCTACTCGATTTAACTACGTTAAAATAGCCAGTTTTTTGTGCTTTTCTCTGACTAATTAAGTTTCCGCCATAAAGCACATACGCTGTTAGTTTTCACTTCATTGACGCCACAAATAATAAAAAGAGACCATCCCTTTAAAGAACAGAGCGGCATATTAGGGTGTATCCGGCTAAACACCGCTCATTTATCGTGGCGTTTTAAGATAGTTTCGAAATGACTCACCACCCTATGCCAAACTCTTCCTCATAGTTCAAACACACTGTCAACGACCAGCCGCCTGCAGGGTTAATCGGTGAAATGAGCACAATGTTGCGGTAAATTTTCCTTCCATGTATTTAAAAGGGTCGCGGTCAGTCCGCATACCCCGATGAGGGTCACTCCTACGCGAAATTATCGCAGTGTTTTAAAAATTCTTCGTACCGGATATGTCGTTTCACAGTTAAATGTCATTTGCAGAATGTTTATTGATGTATTGGGGTTTTAACGTCCCAAAGCAACTCCGGCTTTGAGGGACCCCATAGTGAAGGACTCCGGAAATTTCGACCACCTGGGGTTCTTTAACGTGCAGTGGCATCGCACAGTACACGGGCCTCTAGAATTTCGTCTTCATAGAAATTCGGCTGCCCCGATTTGAAGGATGTACTAGTTTAATCGTCACTTAGAGACAACACACTAGGAGCACTTTTAAACCAGACAACTACTCTCCAAAATTGTTTATATTTGTTTTGCATGTTTCAATAAATTTTGCCCCCAGGCGTCGTCAGCATCCACGCGTTCCTTCTGCGTTTGTAACTATGATATTGATGTCTAGACGAGCACCGTGTTTTCAAGATTAGGGGGCGCACGAGGACGTCGAAGGTGGGTGGTGGTGTCGCCTGCGCCATATTCTGCTACAGTACATGCATCACAACCGCTTGCTTCTCGTTCCGTTTCATAACCCGCTTTCATGCAGAGCTGTCTGTGCTGTCTGATTTGTACTACCCTGCCAATGTAGTTCTCGCGCCAGCATGTACTGTTCCCTTAGGAGCGTGTGTGATAGAGAAACATGCAGGGGAGAGAGCGCATCTCGAGGCGAGAATTTATCGCTTTGAGACGCGCAATTACCAAAATATTTTAAAACGATAGCTTGAAAATAACGTTGCAAGCTTGTCACGCTCTTTTTCAAGGCACTCACCAACGTTTAAAGAACAGCCTCTTCTATCAGCAGTGCGCCAGCCCGATTCACCCTGCCGGCGTGACACCTGCCCACACGAATCGCGGTGGTTATAAAAATATTTGATCGTATTAAAAATTAGATCTACAATCTACTGTGCTTTTAATCACGAATGACCATTTTGATAGGTAGGCTTTGATAGCGGAAACCGCCTTTACTGCTTTGTTTTTGTGTATTTCCGTGGGCCTAACACGGGCGGCCAATGCAGCGCCAGGAAATTTTGCTTGCCTACTTGATTGGTGTTCGCTTAGAACCTCCTGTGCAAGGTGTGCTGAATCATGCATTACGGTCACACACACAGATTTGGGAAGCATTTTCCATATGATCTTATCAGAGACATCATTAATAAATGCTGCGACGGGGACCAAGCCGCTGCGTTTGATTGTCAAATTATACTATGTGAAGCAGTCCACCAATGTCATCAAGTATTGTAGGGTGAGTAGTACGACCGCGATTTCCCTTGAGCCAAGCCGCTTCCATTTGCATAATGAACTCTGGATGTTCACGCTGACCTCCTCAATAACACTTGTGCTGTCGACGTGGTGAGCATGACAAACGATAGCGTCAAGGCCTTTGAGGCAGAAAGCTGAGTTAGTTGGTGTTCGGATTGAGAGGACATAGTAGCAGCGCTAAAAAAACACGGACGACAGGGTAGAAAGACACAACACCGGCGCTAGATATTAACCGACTTTATTTCCAGAAAACAATACTATGCATTTATATGTTACTATCAGGCGCCAAAAAATCAACAATCAAATCGCATGCGTGACGGCATTCCCAACACAGGAACTTCAAGTCTTTAGTAGAAAAATAAACATTCGATTTGCTCACAAATGATTGCCTTTCAATGTGAGTAAGAAAGCCTTCCAATACCTCCCGCTCCTTCTGGTCTGCATTTACATGTATGACACATGTCTGCTCAAAGAAAGGGGTACCGGCTTTTTTCGACATGTTTACATCGTTTGCAGTCTGCCGCTAAGTGTCCAGGGCCTGATACAGCAGCTGCCACATTATTGTACTCTGTGAGGCGAACGTTGATACAACGGCCAGATTGGCCGATGTAGCATTTTCCGCAAGATGGCGCAAGCCCAGCACAGCGCTACCGGTCCTCAGTAACGAAATGAAAGTGCTGAAACGGGACCTTGAGCGGAACGGCTACCCTAGAAACTTTGTCCACAAAGTGACAAGGAGGCTGTCGCAGACGCATGACGGACAGCCAGTAGCAAAACCGATGAAGCGCGCCTGGGATTCTCTATGTGCCTCAAGACAGAGAAACCCTTTCTCGGATCATCAGGAAGCACGGGGTGCACATCGCATACGTGCCCACAAGCAAGCTCCGAGCCGAACTTGAAAATGTAAAGGACCCCTTGCCATGTACCAATTTTCCAGGTGTAGTTTATCGGATCCCTTGCAGCGACTTCCTCGCTGTCTACATCGGCGAAACCGGAATCTTTCAGTGTCGAATCAAAGATCACCACGGCGACGTTGGGTGAAAGCGCGTGTAAAAAAAAAAACGCAATTCCGCAACACGTGCAAGCCACCGTGTAAAAGATGACAATACCAACAATATCAGAGTTCCTCTTCGGAGAGGCATCAATCAGGGAAACTATTATCCCCCTTCCTCTTCAACTGTGCTCTGGATCCCCTGCTACAGCAGTTGAATTTCTCGGTGCTGTGGGTACACCTGCGAGGTGTAACTATGAGCGGCCTGGCATTTGCCAGTGATATGGTTCCGGTATCGAACACCCTCGAAGGACTTCAAGCCCCAGCTTCGTAAGACTGGGCTCTATCTTCAAAATGCAGGGCTGAGCTTCAACCCTCGTAAATGCCAGTACTTTGGCATGCGCTATGGCCATAGCGCCAAAGCCTGCAGATACGAGCTGCTGCCTGTTTCCTTTGGCTGTGTGCAGGTACAACCTGTGGCTAATAAAGTATCTAGGATTAGGAATTCACCTTGAGAAACTACCAGAGGAGCAAAGTTCAAAGGCGGGCTCCCCTATGTGCCTCATAAGTAGGGCTAGTTTGAAAAGCTTCCAGAAACTGCACTGCTTCCATCTGCTGGTGGTCCCAGCCTTTCTCTACACAGCTTCAAACACACTTAATGTCCGAAACTAAGCTGGTCACTTCGAAAAGTTGCTAGGAGGTATAGTGAAGAGAGCTCTACATCTACTGCGCAATTTTCCGAACACCACCTATGGTTGCCACCGAGATCTAGAGGACTTGGGCTCCTGCAGTTGCAGCTTTTGGCTCAAGCGGTCCTACTTAAGGATATGGGACGTCTCATTCGCCTAGGCGACGACTTTGTTCACATTCTTTTTGAGTACGTCCTACAAGCATCCTTCAACCAGATTGCTGAGCAGTTTGATGTGCCTAAGGGGGGCACTTCCACCAGGGAACTTAGTTTGGTCATCAAAAACGGGTCGGCTCGTTGGTGTAAAAATCTTGAGGCAAAATACCCCAACAAAGACCTTTTTGCCTTCAAGGATCAGTTCTCAACCAATTCATGGCTATCCTACAACTCAGCTCTCATGAAAAATGGTGACAAAATTATGGCTCTGCGATTGTGGACCAATCTTTTCCAACCTGAACATTGTCCAACAAACACTCCGAAAATCCTGACGACCGCCTATGCATGCTGTGTGGGCGCGCTCCTGAAACAGTGTACCTTAATCTACAGGAGTGCAAGTCCATATTTCTACCATGGACTGAGCGTCATAACTTCTTTACAAAGAACGTCGCCAGGACAGTCTTCGAAAAGGACTCCACTGCGGTTATTGAACGTGAGAAGATGTTTACAGCCCCGAGTTGCTCACGACTACGCCCCGACATGATCACTAGGAAGGGCGGGGTTGTTCATGCTGTAGATTTTGCTGCCACATGGGACAGCAATGTGGGATTTTGAATAGCATGTGCGCCTACAAGGCGGCCAATTATGAGCAACTCAGACCTTACTTCCCAGGTGAAACAGTCCAGTTCTGGGTGATGGTCATCAGGGCCCTTTGAATGATCTGCAGGACAACCGCCAAGGTTGGCGATATTCTTGGTCTTTACAAAGGCCGACCTTGGATGGCTCTCTTGAAGTTCCTTACTTTGAAGCATTATCATGCTTAGCCGCTTCGCGCGGCTGGTGAACTGAAGGCCTTGTGCCTTACACCTCTTTTGACTTTTAGCACTGACACCTCTTTTGACTTTTACCGATTTTAGTAATTTTTAGTGATTTTAGGCCAGTAATCTGTTCGAACCCATGTTTTTATTTTTGGGGCGATTACTTGGCGAGCTTTTACGTTGCTTTTAGGCCTTAGTACTTTTGTTCTTTTTTATTTGAACTTTAGTCTTGTTACTAACTTGTCATGCTCTGCTTCAGTTCTTAAGGCATTTCCCCAAGGTCCCAACCTTCTGAGAAAGCTGTATAGCGTTCCTTTGTAGCCGAATGGCTGCGCTCAGGTGGATGTCAATGAGTAATTCCTCTCTTATTATAAATCTACTCCACCTTGGGGGATCGCCCTAAAAATTTGACCATCACAGTTCCCACTTCGAGTTATTGATCAATTCGCTCTCGCCCTACTATAAGCTTACGGTCCCGGTTAGCTCAATTGGTAGAGCGACTGCTCCAGTGAAGCGGTGGTTCCGGGTTCGAACCCCGGACCAGGACGAACTTTTCTTTAACTACGAAGTTTCTGGGAAAGCTGTACAGTTTCCTTTGTAGCCGTATGGCTGCGCTCAGGTGGATGTCAATGAGTAACTACTTCCTTATTACTTCAGTGTTCGTACATTAATATCTACTAGCGAACGCGGCAGTACACACATCGTGACTTCACGTGCCGTCAAGAGACTACGTGGCCAAGTACAGCGGGGCTCCATGCTTCTGCAGCTTGGCGACGGCAAGTCACGATAACTAACACTACCTTAGGGGCCCCCTAAATATGCCCCTTTCTTTGCGAGGTTACTTGATAAGGTCTTTGACCTAAACCTACTATATGCATGTTCATTTCATTAGCCGGAATGTTTTGTGCACGTTATGCACTTTCTAGAAGATAGATTAGGCGGGGCTATGGAGGTTGATCTGGAAAGGTTAAGAAAAGTCAAATATTATTCTGTAGCAGCATGTTTTCTGGCCCTAATTGCTCTATTTTCGATATTCTTTTAGACAATAATTCATGTCTTTCGCGGGGGAAGGGTGCGTGAAATGTGATCGCTGCACATTAAACACAGCATGTGTCCTTTACAAACTCACAAGTCTGATTAAAGTCAATGCGCCCTCCAAGTTACGCCCTGCCATATTTGAGCTAACCTAAAATTAGCAGGAGGGAAAAAAATAGATGCCTTCTGTTCGGGATATGGCCGCATTCATACCGAAATTCAACTAATGCAACGTCCATAGCTTCTCGCATTTTTGTATGGGCTCGAGCAAAAAGGTGGCAGTGCACTCCAAATTTGGAAAGCAGGGTCACGTACTAGAGAAATACCTTCTTTTTTAGTTTTTATATTTATTAGGAAGGTGGCTAACATTTTGAACAAACTAAGGTGACTAACATTTTGAAAAAACTAACTGCACAAAATAAAGAGGTGAAAGACGGTCTGAATTACTGCATCCGCATTAAGATTTCACCCTTTTACTCTTGGCATGCGTTAAGTTATCCGTCTCGTTCCTTCCTGCCCTTTCCGGCATACATCCTCACAGAAAAGATATAAAAAGCCAGGCGAGTCACTCACTACTCACCGCCTAGCCCCGTGAGCTGATCCTCGTGATGAACAGCCGAACTTCCTTGGCTCTTTTGGCTTTCATAGCTGGCACTCTGGTCCTCGTGGCTGCTCGGAGAGGTATGGTCATGCACTTTATGCCCTACAAAAAAATTGTGCCAGTCCTTAGGCTTTTCGACCTGAGTATTCTGTAGCTCCAAATTTCCACAAAATGCAAGTTACGTTTTTCTCCGCTCAGTATCAAGGGACAACGTGTAACCTGTGCGATGTCGTCATATTTGACGCCGTGGATTGACGCCGCCGTGGATTGAGTGAAAAGTAGCTGCGACGCTACTTTGGTGCGCACAGGGTTCCCCGTCCCATCGGTGACTTCGACTATAAAGTCTATAATTATGCGTTTCCCTTTAATATAAACAAGGCAGTGGGATAGCTGGGCTCTTTATATTCTATACGTATTCAACGCTACAAAAACTTTCTTCAATAAGAAATGATTCTGGGAGTACAGCCCATAAGATGCCCCTCCGTATCATAATTTTTTCGTGATTTATTACTGTTATTTGACAGCTTTCTGCTTAATATGGGAACTTCTCCGATTGTTCAGCTGCTAAACACCTGCGCAGCAAAAGACAAGCAAAGCGCCTCTGTGCTATCCGTTTGCTGATACTGCTGTGAGGGATGTCCTGCTTCCTAGTTACGGCCATGCGCAGAGACATAGATAAATGCTTGGGCTGATAAGAGTGAAGAAAGATATGTTGCATAATTTCCTACGCATCGCGACGCAACGATCAGTTTAGCTACGCGCTAAAACTATACTTACATGCAATGCCAGTGACATCCTTACGTAAGAGCATTGCGAATCGCAATAGCGCATACCGATTATGTAACTGAATTATGTGCGTCCCGCGGCTGCACGCGCAAAACCTAATCGTTACGTGCGGGTCATACTGCATGTGTGTCAGGATATTGTGGGTGGCTTGATGTTTGGTTGGCGCCGAAATTATAATTAATCAGGCCAACCTGCCCACCACTGCACTCTCATAAGTTCGGAGGGGGAGGAGCGACAAACTTCTCCACCCCGCGTGCAAAAGATGAAGTTCGACTGCTGACCGGCGATAGGGGCCACGCCTGATTAGCCGTTGACCGGAGGCATGAGGCGTAGGAAAGTTCCTAATCAAACGCCTTTATACTTGGGCACAGAACAACAAAAAGTCACAAAACAAGGCCCAACAAGATAGCGGCTATGCACAGGCGCGACGCGAATAACACAGAATCAGAACACAAACAATTATTAACAGGAAGAGGAAAACAACAGGGCAAGAACTATACACCCACGTTACAACAACAAAGCAATAAATAATGTACAGATGGTTACGACGAGAAAGAGCGACAGGAAAAAAGAAAAAGAGTAAAGCGAGTGGTGACAAACGGTGGCTTAGCTGCGTAGTCGCAAGGTTCGGTCGCAGGGAGCGTCGGGTTGCGGAAGCGCGAGGGGCTGATGGGGGTTTGCGGATACGGGCGAACTTGGGCCATGCGTCTTCGCGCCGCCGTCGCCGCGCTCTACGCGTCAGACACCCGCCTTAGCTCGCTTGCCGACCACTTCCCTGGCTGACCTCACACCCGTCCACGCGCACCGAAATCTCCAAGCCAGCTGCCCGGCTCGCGATGTTCCCGCCACCGCGTTCTCGTGACAAACAACAAAAACAAAAAACCAACAAACGAATCCTCAAGGCACAGCGCGCCAACGATTTACAGATGTTGACAGGGGGAAAGCACGAAGAAACAGAGAAGGAACGCGAAGGAAAGCCACTGTGCTCACGAGGGGCGATGCTAACTTGCCAAGGTCGGAAGGGATGCTGGGGCATTCAAGCGGCCACTTCCCGTCCCTACATCGGCCAAGTGCTCGCTTCGCGGCGATAATCCTTGGGAGGGGGCGGAGTAGCTTGACCCTCCAGCGTCGCGAGCGGTGAACTGCCCCCGCGAGGGGTGCAAAATTATCGCCGCCGTATGACGAATACATGCTAAATTTCGACTTGGCTTGAACCGAAAAGTACGGTGCCCAAAGTCGTCTTTTATATCTGAATGGTATCCTGGAGCAAAATAACTGCCATATTCAAATCAACGCGGCCAAATACTGTCCGGCTTTTCTCTCAAAAATGTTAGATTCTCAGGCTTCAACGGAACGGCGTGTTCCGTGACCTGTAGTATACCAGGTGCTTCAGCGAATGTGATCACTAATTTTTAGAAATAGTGTAATCGATGAAAAGAGAAGCTTTTTGCAGAATTGTAATGCGAGTGTTGGCGAGCTTCAAAAACATGCTGATGATGTTGACTAGCAAAGTGGATAGTTAAACTCTAATAGTTTACTTTTTAAGTAGTAATGATAGGCACCTGATTGCAATTTAAGATTTGTAGTCGTCCATTAGTAATAGCCATATAAGTTTTTTTAAGATTTCTAAAACTTGATTACCCTCGCTGCTGTGAACCGAGGAAATTTGCTTCGGCTCGTTACATGCACTGGAGGGATTCCTATTCCTACGTCTTCAACGAAAGCGGATGTATTTTGTCACGCTAAAGCGAAATTTGTCTTGCCGCTTCGACGAAGGTAATTGCGTTTTCGAAAGTCTAGATACTTGCGTGGTGATTACTAAAGGCCGACAACAAATCTCTAACTATTAGAGATTTTAGAGAGAATTTAGAGGCAATTTAGTTAATCACTTTGCTAGTTAACATGATCCACAAGTTTTTAACGTCCGCCAACGCTGGTATTACTATTCCTCAAAAAGCTTCTCTTTACCTCGAAACCCTTATTTCAATAGAACAAACACTGTCGTACTAAGTAGGAACTGAAACAAAGATTTTACCCACAAATTCAAAGTTTTCTTATTACATTTGGTCGTTTGGGCATTGGTTAAGGGATTAAACACGGAGTGCGGCGTGCACCACATCGCCGACATCGATTACGGTACGCATTGAGGCGATCCCGAGCGACAGCCGCTCGCGCATCGTACACATTTTCCTGCGCTTCTTAAATATAGATCTTCCTCTGCACTATGCAAAGAATAAGCTGGAACTTCTTAAGAAAAATCGTCGAAGTCGATTATAGTTTTATGGGCTTTTATCCACGGAACTAACATGCAGAGAACGCCCCTACAATACGCGCATCGGAGACAACTGGTATTTACCGCGAACGCGAACTAACTACGGCAGACAAATGCTGTCCTACAATATCCCGTCCATTTTAAACAATTTGTGAAAAACTGTCATTAGTGAAGAGTAACAGCATATAGTTTCTTTCTTTAGTGTACTAACTCAGCCTGCTTTTATGCCTTCCCTCTTTACGTGATATGTTTGATGGTTATGTGTTTTTTGATGCCCTGAACGTGTTCATTTTCGATACAATGTGCTTTTGTTTTAAATATGTCACAGGCATAACATATAATGTACCGTTGTGTGATTGTGAGTTTTTGTGCACAATGTAGTTGCTGTAGGGGGCGGGGACCTCCGTCAAGCCTCTATAGGCTTTTTGTCCCCGCTCCCCACATCCTTGATGTGAAAATAAACCTGATTGATTGATTGATTGAAGAGCAGTGAAAAAAACTTTTTTTTTTCCAAAGCAGTGCTCATCAAAGTATTAACATAAAAATTGTGAGGTAATTTTAATATAATTTTTGACATTAACAAATAACAGCACAGTTATGCGATGGCAAGGATAACTGTAACAACTAGGCACTTATGCGCTTGCCCTGTGCTCAAAAAATGTTCTTCGCAGTGCACAAAGGACTGAAACTTGATTTTAAATTAGTACCCGAAAGGTGGCTATATATTCCGGCACCGTTGAAGTCCCTTAGGTCTTCTTGTAACAGTTTTCTTCATATTGTGTTCTGTTGCAAAACTTTGTTCGGCGAATTGGCCGCGAATTCCGCAACACCTGCTTTCTTTTGCTTTATATGCAAAAGCTGAAGCGTATCACTAGGCTATCTATATTTTTTAATAGGTGATAAATAATAGATATAGGTGATAATCAAATCTTTTACAGAAACAGAACACCAACGGCTCTACCTCAACAAGTCTTATTTTGACGGTGCGTATTGACATATTTATTTTATTTCTCGTTAAAGCGCAACAGTATATTGCTAGGAATTTGATACGTCATGCCTTTAGATGGGTCTGATTTTCGACAAATATACAATCTTGTAGGTGATATTTTCTAATTAGTAAAATAGCATTGTTGCGTGCCTCTAGGGTCCTTTATGTGTATATTTTTGCGAATAGTGCTCAATAGATTACACTACTACTTAAGACAAGACAAGGTTAGCCTTTCCTACAGAAGATCCCATTATGACTTACTGTAGTCTATGATTTAATATCGAAAAAAAAAGAAAACTTTGTGCTATATTCTATTGTGGGACGTCAGTTATTTACAGAGAAAGAAAGCACCAGAAATGGTGTGAGCGGCTTGGCGGATCATTTTTGTTTTAGGGAAACAAAAGATTCTTCTTTCAGGAGGGCTGGGATGCCTACTTGAGCTGCTTGCAGAGCCTAACAGCGCGTTGACCACGCCCAGATGCAGCAACACTGATTGAGGCTGTAATCAAAATTTCATACATATACAGCAAGGAAGATCAAATACACTTTATATATTGCCACGTATCATTGTGCTTTCCATTTGTTCGCGCTCAAGGCCGCTGGAAAGGGGTGTTATTTTTTTCGTGACGCGAGAAGCGACCGGACTAATCTCGATTAATCACAGCCACGAAGACCAGCATCTACGTTTTTCCATATTACTGTAGATGATCTTGACCGGTTATCTCGAAATTCCCTTGCCGGCTTTAAAATGAGCGATGCCGCGAGCGGCGGGCATTTGTAGATCGACAACTGGCAAGCACGTTTGATGTTTACGCCGCCGCCGAGTGATTCAGTTCTTTTGCGGGGCGCAAGTCAGCCCATATAAAGAGCTTCGCTTGCAAGTCTTGTTACTGTCTTCCTGACGGCTGGACTGCCATCACTACAACGTGACAATATCAAGGCGAAGAGATAAGAATAGCTGTAGTTCCTGCCGCAGAAATCTTGAAGTTTACTGGCGAAAACCCGTAAAGCGACTGGCATTAATGAACGCTTCTGAATCAATGCAGGAGAGCTGAACAATTTTTGGTTTTGTAGAGGTTATAGCGTCGCTCTTTGTAGAGTGCAGTGTCGCTTACTGTGGGGCCGTACTAAAGCCTGCTTGTCTTCTGGTGAGCAAGCGAATGTTCGGTCTACATCCGCCAAATGCTACCAGGCCGTCAATGTTGTTCGCGGGGAAATGGGCAATTAAGCTGATATATTGGAACCGTAGGTGAAAAATAAATGTTCGGTGTCTGCAATCTGGGGAGGACAGTTGAAAATAGGAGTAATTTCGGACAACAAATAAAGGAGCCTGTACGGAATAAAAATCGCGATTGTCTGCACTTATACAAGGATTTACGATTGTTATGAGGCGAGATGTTGGGCACTCTAGGAAGCATGGGGCGTCCCCATCAAATGGGTTCATAGCGTTCCTTGTCTTTTGCTCTTGCACATCACCATCGTCGCCTGCCGCAGTGCTTCTATCTTGAATTCTGCAAGCAATTTGCAAAAAATTCCCATGTGCTACAACGCGTTTGTAATATTGCATAGTGGTGGCAACCCACGAGCGGCAGCAGTTCCCTCCATAAGAACCGAGCATGGGGTTCACCAGTCAAGCATAATTTCCTTGTCTCCACTCCCTGCCGTCATCAACATGGCATATTTTAGAGGATTGCTCTGACACAATAGTTAATATATTCAGTTCAACGTGGTAATTTATTCTGGATTCGACGCTACAAATGCTTTCCTGCTTCTCGCAAAGCTAGTAAGCTGGCATAAAATCCCAGTATTACGGAAATAAATTTGTCACAAGTGGATGCTTTGCACAACGCTCCTAAGCTGTTAGCAACATATATTTTCAAGAAAATTTTTAAAAGCATAAACCCTGGCCCCTGTTTAGCCAGTTTTCGAGAAAAAAGGAGAAATGAACTGGAATACATTGCTTCGATTGTCGCAATTTCTAGACTGTTTTAAGATTTTCTGAAGTTATCCATTTTTAAAACCTTATGTAGAGTTTCATTAACTTTTAAATACCATCATTGAGGTGAATATAGAGTAACATAGATTTGTGTTCCCAACATGTTGAGTCGCTCTCATGTACGCAGTTTTGTTTTAAAAAAGGCGCTACAGAAGCATTTTTCTTCTATTGTGTCCTCCAGAAACCGATTGCACACCTCGAGATGATGGCACATGTGATTACCCTGACGGTAAGGCTTTTTCAATATCTTTATATCTTAAAACTTCTCTGTTTTATTCCGGTATTAATTGTTATCAACGGATCATAGTTATTTATAATGAACAACGAGAATGAAATGTTAATAGAGGAATCTTTACTAATATATTCACATAGATCATGTTACCGGTAAAGCATTTAGGAAACGTGCCATGCTAAGACAACGTCTCCATATTGCAAATTCTGATTCAAGATAGCTAGCTTACATTTGACTGATCAGACCATGCTTAGCATACGTGCCATGCTAAGACAACGTCTCCATCTTGCAAATTCTGATTCAAGATAGCTAGCTTGCATTTGACTGATCAGACCATGCTTAGCATATGTTTTATTATGTGGCATCCTCATCTTGACTTCCTTTCCAATCTTCTCGAATCTGTTCAGAACAAAGTGCAAGGTTCATTTCTTCACTGTACTCAACATTTCAAATCTCGTCAATTCTGAAACGAAATTGTAATATATAACCTTCTTAAACCAGGAGAAAATTTGCCCGATTATCATTTTTTCTCATCTAATGTTGCAGTGCATAATATTGAAATGGACAATTTGAATGCAGGATTTGTATGTTAGTTTCCAAAACTACATATGCTGAAGCTTGGGTTCCACTGAGAGAAGTTAGTACTTTTCGTCTAGTCCTAAGAGGGAACACGTGTTGGTAGGCGTGTATACTTACACTTTTTCCAGTGAAAATATTTGCGGACAAGTACAAACAAGACTTACCTCTGTTAGCTGAGCAAAACAAAGTCTTAAACCTGCTCTTTACAAGGAAAATTTTAATGCGTACGTGCTATGTCAAAATGTCGACGTACTGATTCAGTTCCCAATTAAATACCGGAATGAAACTGTGCAGTGAAAAAAATCGTTAACCTTTCAGTATTCGTAAAAATGAATTGGTGTACTTGCGGTCATACTTGTGCACTGCATCCAGCAATAAAACTTTGTGAGGCACTTCATCGAAGTCTGCTTAATAGTTTCATGCTTATTAACTCGGTGAATATCAGCCTGTTTGCTTCCTACATTATTCTAATAAGCCAGAATAGTAAAGCAACTGCTAACAATATGCGAGAATTTTTTCTGCTCAAGCATGTGTGTCCTGAATGTGAACGTTGATTTTTTTATAAAATGCAAAATGAAATATCTTGTCTGCTAGGATTTTCTTACAAGTACATTGTAGGGTCATGCTGCAACTAACACATCACTGAGAATATATGGAAATGTGCTATATTAAAGAATCCCCTACGTCCTCTGGTACATTGTACCGCTTCTTCAGTGTGGTGTGACTGCTAGTGTGTTAGTGTAATTTTTCTTCTTACAGCCTGCTTCTGTTACCCTCCATTTGGAAGTGGCCGCAGCAGAATTCTGGGTTACTTCTACTCTCCCGAACATAAACGGTGCATAAAACCTTCTGGCGGTATCGGGCTCGGCTGCAACAGTTTTGAAAATCGAATGGATTGCTTTAGACAATGCGCACGAAAACTCAATCCAGGAAAATATAAAATAAAAAATGTCAAGAAAGACTGGTAAGTAGTGAAATGTGCTGAATTCTTTTATGCGACTGGGGTGTGATATGGTTCCTATAGTGTGGAAAACATTACACGTTTTTGTTTCCATAATGAACTCAGACATATCACAGGGAAGCCTTTTCGGACGACTATTTGGCAATCTCTGCATATCGGCGCTCATAGATAAAGTACCGTCTATTACTGTGTGTCCCATGTAGATCTCGTAGCATTTCTTTTCAGAACGGGGTATTATATTGTATAAGAGAAGCGGAAAACACCTGCTGCGCATGAATGTGTTGCCTATAGAGAACTCCTTAAAACTTAGGCATACATGAAAATTTCCGAATGTCTAAACTCTACTAAAAATTACATGCTTGCATTATGTCATTCACCAAGGAAAACGTTTGGTGTAATAAAAGGGAAGCAGTACACTTGCATACAACATTTTCTAGAAAAACGGGTGAGGTCGTGTTGAAGATATTAACAAAGTGATTGATTATTGGGATGAAATAGAGGTAGTTTTTACTTCAAAACTCCATTCAATGATTTCAGCTGTACTCGTCAGATGTTGGTAGTCAGGTGCCGGGTTAAGACAGAAACGTGCTGGGAATATCAGTTTTTGCTCATTGTAGCTCACTGGTTTGAAATGAACATTTGTATTGTCGTATATCATGGCTTTATGGTGGACTACGCTTTTCGAACTTTTATCCTTTGAGATCTTTAAGTCAATACATAAACAATTATCAGCACAGAAAGAACAGAAGCAAATTTTGTAACCTTTACATCGTTATTGAAAGCAAGAAAACCTGAAACAAAAGTGTATTTCTGTTTTTGTTCTAATGACATTTCACGGGTAAATTGTAAATTTGTATCGCAATCTCTGACGCCTGCCCAAATATCCCGGGCAAGTGCAAGGAACCAGCAAAGTGTCACATAATATAAGGAAACATTTTCATATCTCAAGACTCATTCAACAGCCAAGAACTCGATGTTTCGTGTACGAGGATTGTTCCATAAATTACAGCAACCTACGCTAGTCCGGGGATTTGGTAGGTTGTTTGTAATTAGCGGAACGATCATCAATCACTGAAGAGGTGTGTGAATTGCTATCCTGTAATCATGTTTGCTGACAGATGTTTTTTAACCCAAATTCTGCACTAAAATGAATAACTTTCATACACCGAAAAGAACATGCACACACTACCACAAAGGAGTGTTCAATTCAGTGGCTACGGAATCGTCCTTAGGAGAAAAAAAAACGCCGGACAAAATAAGGAACACAACCCTAGGCCTAGAATTTGCTTAGGTTGCTCTTATGGAAAAATGTAATCAGCAATCTGTCATAGCTTACTACTGCTGAAGGGGTATAAGAGCAAAGATAAAAATATAACCACGCTGAAGTTAATTGTTCAGTCATGGACAAACGTTTACCGTACTTCAATTTACTGGAAATGATTTATTTATTTGGGGGCTGCGTAGTCAGATGTTATTTGTGCTAGCAGATAAAGCACGCATGTCTCCTCATGCTGGTAACTTGGCATTCACCTCCTTCTGTTGAGTGCGCATAAATAACGTTCTGCTAATCTGCATCCCACCAAAATTTGCCCGTGAGTGTACTATTGCTGACAAAATTCTCCAGGACACGCGACAAGCGATTTTGAGCAACAGCTGCCACGTTTGTTTGTGATTACCTCTTATGAATAGCGCATACCACAGAACGCGTGTGGAGTAGCAGGCCAGGGCCATGTTACCATCGGCCGACCTCTCCACCTTTCCCTCATTAAAATTCCTTTCTCTCTCTCTCTCTCTCACAGAACGCGAGTCCTATTTTCACTTCCACAAATATGGTCTCCCTGCCACAGCTAATCACGGAGACAGCAGCTCCGGTCTCCGATGACGCGTCCCGGAGACTTGTCCATGACTGTACACAGAGCAAGGACGAATATTTTATGCTTAACAATAGTGGCACTTCTTTTAGATACTTAAGCCGGTTACGGAGATTTCTGCAATTGCAGATGAGAATAGGGACATTTGTAGTATAAATTATTATTCAGGCCGTGCCCGTAGTTCAAGATTTTGAAATAAGGCAGAGCGTATCAGAAAGAGAGCTTTTGTTCATATGTTTCATGCACTCACAACTTCACTAATCTGGCCATTTTTGTTTGTTGCAGAGGGTGCAGTTTCACTCGTTGCTTCACTACTGGAATATATTCTGAGAATAAATTCTGTTGAAACCCATGACTAACTACTTCAATCTGCCTTTTATTTTCTCTGAAATAGATGAGACAGGACTAAAAGCGCTCAAGCTTGACAGGGGCCCTGCCTCCTTTTTCAACTTGGTAGTACAGCAGTCAAACGGCACGATACAATTTTTTCGCACAAACAGAAAGTAGACAAAACAAAAAAGCACTAAGTAAAAAGCAGCGTTATTCATTGCAGCCGAAGGAGGGGGAGCAGGAGGAGGAGGAGAAAGAGATAGAAGAGGAAATGCAGGGAGGTTCATTGTAGCAGAAAAAAATGATAACACGCTAAGGGAAAAAGGAGACTGGTGTGATTTTAAAAACCGTGCACATCATCTCGTACATTTCATTAGAAAAAAAAGTTTAATAACGTCCTTTTAATGCTGGAAACGGGCAAGAAATTATTTGTTTAACTCATTTAATAATGCTGGGAGAGTGTTACAGGTAGCCTGTTCGATGCAATATGTTCTAGGTGTCGGCACTGACCACATTTTTTATGTTTAGTTTGCGGAATATGGGCGCTTTACGAAGTTCGGCCAAATAACCATTATAATTTTCATCACTCCGTGAAGAACATTTGTAGCTTATGAAAAATCGGTAATTGTAAAAGCAAAGACTGGCAGGATTTCATATTTTAAACAGAGGTGCTGTGTGGGAACAGTAATATGTGCACCAGCAATGCATCGCACAGCTCTTTTTTGAACAAGGTGCAACTTCGGCAAATTAGTGACACCTGTAGTGCCCAAAACAGTGCAACAATATTGTAAGTGAGACATAAATGAGAAGTTATAAAGTAACAGCTTAACGCTGACATTATGAATACCGCGCAGACGCCTCATGACACTGACAGCTGAAGATAATTTTGATCTGACATTCTCCATGATCGTTCCAAGTCAATTCCTTCAAAAATATAAAACCAAAGTTTTTGAGAGATTTTACTACTCTACAGGATCATAGCTTAAAAATACAATCAGAGGCCTGAATAATACTTTTCTTTCTGAAAAATATATTAGTATTTTTGTCGTTTTAGGATTAATCTTCAAACAATTTGTTAACGCCCATGTGTTCAAGCATTTAGTGTTCTGGGTGCTCTTTCTCGACATCACCTTCTGATTTACCGGATATAAAAACTGAATTGTCGTCAGCATAGGATACAACTTTACCATGAGTTACACAATGCACAATATCATTTATATAAACATAAAAGCGGCCCCAAAATTCTTGCTTGAGAGACTCCTGCATGAATATTTTGTATTGAAGACAATTATTTTAATGTATACATACTGCGTCGTGTGCGAGAGTTATGATTTCATGAGGTCCAGAACGTTTCTGCGAACACTAGAGTTTGCTTGGTTAAGTAGCAGAATTTTGTGATTTATTAAATAAAATGTCTTAGTAAAATCGATGTATATACCTGGGACTATCTCCTTATTTTGAAACATGTAAGTAATTATTACTCTTGGGGTGAGTAGTGCTGTTTGTGTGGACCGATTTTTTCGGAAGCCATGCTGAAAATCAAGAAGCACGTTATGTTCAATAAAAGAATATAATACCCTATAACGCATAATTTATAGATAAAAATTTAAGATACCTGTCATATATAAATTGGAAGGTAGTTTCTGACCGAGTTTTTGTCGCCACTTTTGAAAACCAGTATCACTCGAACCATTTGCAATCGCTTCGGAAATGCAGCAGTAGTTAATATCAGATTGTAAATGTGGGTAATAGCCCGGCACATTAAGTGTAGCCCATGTAGTACGGAACATGAAGTACAGAACATGCGTGCTAGTTCGAAGTCCAGTTGCATCTACTGACTTGCTAATTTTAATAGTTCTTATACACGAGAAAACTTCAGGACGCTTGGTAGGGGCAATGAAAAGTAATGATAAACAGGTGCTTCCCTTCATTAAATTAGTACAATCCTTGCTATTGTTTATCTGGCTCTGACAAACCTGTAGTATAAAAAAGTTGTTAAAAGCGTCAGCTAAGCATGCCCCATCAATTCGTTTTCCTTCATGTTGAAAACCATAAAGATTATCAGGAATATTTTGCTGCAGCAAATAATGCAATTCCCGCCAGATTACACCCGATCGCTATTCAGGCGAGCACCAAAATAAATTTGTAAGTTGGCATCTCAAGCCATTTTTAGCTTTGGTGTAAGATTCTTTCAGTACTTCTTGAATTCTGTACTAGCTTCAATGCAGCGCGCTTTTTCTTAGTTCACCATTGAAAGGCACGAAGTTAGAATTTATGAATCGCAATTTGTACGTAATTGTTGCAATTATATGAGCCATTACACGTTATCGTCGATAATTTAGCTGCTATATTATACCTGTCAGTGACCTTTGATTGGAGGGCCCATCACAATAAAAGCAGCGTTATTGGAATCTTCGCAGTTTTCGAGGCCAATCAGCGGAGGGATGTTCACTCCAAAAGCATATCATAGAGGAAGGTAGAGCGCAAAATAATACGCAATAGGTACAGAAGGAGGGCACAGACGCGTACACCTGCAAGCGTATTTCTTGCGTCTATTTTTGCGGTCTACCTTCCAATATGAACCGTTAACAATTTGTCCAACTTCCCATCCTTCTCCAAAAGCATCCTTCTCCATTATTCCAACAATTCTGTCTATTATATTACTGTTTCATCTCTGCGGCCATTATCGGGTGGGAGGCTGCGAGTATTTTGTCTTTTGGTAAACATTTATTGAACTTCGAAGGATTCTTTACAACACATTTGAAGAATTTTTCTACTTTCGACTATTTTCCTATGTTTGAAAAATATTTGATGACAGTTGGAAAGTGAAAGGAAATAGCTTGCGGCCATAAACCGGAGCCCGCGTTGAAAATAAGTGCATGCGCCGCATATTACGCAGCGATGGCCGTTCAAAAAATCCCAATACCACTGGCCCTCTTGATCAAAGTGAATATATGTCATGCTACACAGCACCTGCCGCAAAGAGTAAAAAGAGAGAAATAACCACAGCCTTATGAGCAACTGAAAGGTGGAAAAAAATTGCTGATCTTCAGTTAAGCGCACATTTTTAGCAGGTCGGTGTGCAGTTTGTGCTAATAAACTTGGCACGTTCTAACTCATGACTCGCAACCACGAGCGAGTCGGAATCTTGGAGGCACCATATATTCGAGAGGAGACGGGGAGGACATGAGAAAGTATATTTCGATCATGTTAATATCTCAGGCCTCTGAGCTATTTAGCATGAGATTCGTTGATATAATCAGAGATAATATAACATTCAGGTCCCCAAATTATCTGGCTTTCATAGCTAAAAGTTGCTCGTCAACAGGGCATTCACACCATAAATCAGGTAATTGTAAAATGCGCAGCACATACAAAGTTACATATAAAGTCATCAAACATGACGAGAGAGCATTTGACTTTGACACATTGCTGTCTTGCGGCCATTGGCGAGCTCGCGTCTACAGGGGGCAAAATGAAGTAGCCCAGAAGTATGAAACCCATCACTTTATTTGCGCTCTTGCTTCTCGTGTGTTTATATATATATATATATATATATATATATATATATATATATATATATATATATATATATATATATATATATATATATATATATATATATATATATATATATATATATATATATATAATTTCCGCCCATTCTCGCATGCTGTTGACCGAAGTGCTCCGCGAAGTGCGGCGGACAGGCATGGTTATGTTCCCTCTACCTATGACGCATACTGTACGCCGGCTGTCTTCTTTTATGACTAAGAAATTATATGATTGAGATGTCCGCGTCAACGGGAGCATTGAGCATCGACAAGTAGGAATGACTGCATGTTTATTTATTGGTGTGATTTATACATCCTGCTAGCCTCTTGTATGAGGCTGTTGCAAAATTGGGCGACTAGAACATTTACAAAAACACAAATGAGAAGGTGTAGTCTACGTGGAGGGAACATTACAAACACTTAGAATGCACTGAGGAACATAAGAAAGTCAGTAATAGTACCAGCAACGCATGAAATTCACAACCTGAAACAACAAGAATAAGCAAGCGTAACAGTAGCCGCAACAGTCATATTTACAGTAGTAATACAAAAATACATAAAATAAAAAGTAACCAACAATAAAAAGCGAAACTATATTAAATCCTTCAGTCGAGATTGGACAAGTGCTAAGCATGGGTTTTGAGCAAGGAACTATTAACAATATGGCCAGGCAATGAACTCCAGCTTCCAATTGCTTTGGAAAAAAAAAGAAAACAAATTTATAACTGTGTGTTTGATATTCTGCTAAATGTTTTGAATGATGTTTCCTGTTATACCGAGTTGACTAATTTTATAAATATTGGTTAGAGTTAATGTTTAGGGCGCCAGATAAAAGAAGTTAAATAAATTTCAAGCGGGTATTGTTTGCCAGAATATCGAATGTTAAGATGGAGAATCGAGGCGGCGACATTTGTTAAAAACAAATGCGATAAACTTCCGCTGCAAGCCTTCCTCCGGTTTACATATCAAATGCTGTGTGCGAGGAAGCCAGCATAGTTTGTTATTATCAATAACTGATCGTGCCGGGTTGTCTTGCGTACAAGACTAGACATGTGTTTTCCTCCTAGGAGCCACGAAATGCCCAAAAATCCAGCGGCTGATTCCGCCAGTTGGTACTTCGTCCCGGGAGATGCCGTTTATGAGCGCAACTACGCAGTAGGAGAAAAGTGGACACCAGGAAAAGTGAAATCTACGAGTGGTGCCCGTCTAGTCACTGTAGCAACTGAGGACGGAGTCGTTCGACGCCATGTCGACCAGATCCGAAAACGCTCATCAGACACAGACGGAAGCAGGGAAACGTCGAGTCCTGAAGAATCTTCTCCTACGACCTTAGGAACACCGAATTACGAGGCTCAAGACCTTCCCGAGGCGTCTGTTCCTGAGCTACGTCGGTCCACAAGAACCAAAAAGCCAGTGGAGCGCTACGGCTACTAGGAGAAAGGAATGCTGCAGATAACACAATCGGGACCGCATACGCCTCTCCGCAAAAACCCGTAAGCTGCTGCAAGGGCTTGAATCTCTTGGTGGGAAACGGCTGGCTGCTCCCATTCGTCCATGATAAGCACCATTTCCGACAGATCTTCGGTTTCCGCTTGCTGCTCCTGCAACGATTGAGGCAAACGGCTTAAAGCGTCAGAAATTAGCATCTGTTTGCCAGGTTTGCAGATGAGCTTGTACTTGTATGCCCCGAGCAAAAGCGCCCAGCGCTGAACAGCCGGGCAGTGTTTGCGTACATTTTTAATGCAACAAAGACCAATAAATAAATGAAATGAAAAAAAAATGAAATGATGTGTATGCCACCAATTTAGTTTTAGGTGAAGCGAATCTCATGGAATGTCTAAGCCCGCAAAGAGCGAAAAATCACTGCTTTGTTACATGTGATGCATGTTTGTCCCACCTTAAATCTGAAGAGATAATTATTTTGAGATTTTCGCATTCGGTAACAGCTTTTAATATCGTGTCTCTATATCTGTAAGGGAAAGTCAGCGGCAGTTTCTTCCTTGATATTGCCATGGAACTGCTTGTTCTAAAATTAATGTCGGACGAAAATCTTCACATCAAGGTCCTATTTCTTCAAGCACGTTATTTACCTGAAGTTGATCCACTGGGCTGTTCGTTCGTATACAAATTATACAACTGCTGTCAACTATGAGGACTTTGACATCTTGTCATTAGTTATATTGTTTGTGTAGTTTAGAAACATAATGGGCGCT